>NC_084747.1:11929396-12046896 GCF_033978785.1 Entelurus aequoreus | reverse complement strand
CTCACACTATTATGTTAGATACACTATGGACTGGACTCACACTATTATGTTAGATCCACTATGGACTGGACTCTCACACTATTATGTTAGATCCACTATGGACTGGACTCACACTATTATGTTAGATCCACTATGGACTGGACTCTCTCTATTATGTTAGATCTACTATGGACTGGACTCTCACTATTATGTTGGATCCACTTTGGACTAGACTCTCACACTATTATGTTAGATCCACTATGGACTGGACTCTCACACTATTATGTTAGATCCCCTATGGACTGGACTCTCACACTATTATGTTAGATCCACTATGGACTGAACTCTCAATATTATGTTAGATCCACTATGGACTGGACTCTCACAATATTATGTTAGATCCACTATGGACTGGACTCACACTATAATGTTAGATCCACTATGGACTGGACTCTCACAATATTATGTTAGATCCACTATGGACTGGACTCTCACTATTATGTTAGATCCACTATGGACTGGACTCTCACACTATTATGTTAGATACACTATGGACTGGACTCTCTCTATTATGTTAGATCCACTATGGACTGGACTCTCACAATTATGTTGGATCCACTATGGACTGAACTCTCACTATTATGTTAGATCCACTATGGACTGGACTCTCACACTATTATGTTAGATCCACTATGGACTGGACTCTCACTATTAAGTTAGATCCACTTTGGACTGGACTCTCACTATTATGTTAGATCCACTATGGACTGGACTCTCACTATTATGTTAGATCCACTATGGACTGGACTCTCACACTATTATGTTAGATACACTATGGACTGGACTCTCACACTATTATGTTAGATCCACTATGGACTGGACTCTCTCTATTATGTTAGATCCACTATGGACTGGACTCCCACAATATTATGTTAGATCCACTATGGACTGGACTCTCACTATTATGTTAGATCCACTATGGACTGGACTCTCACAATATTATGTTAGATCCACTATGGACTGAACTCTCACTATTATGTTAGATCCACTATGGACTGGACTCTCACACTATTATGTTAGATCCACTATGGACTGGACTCTCACACTATTATGTTAGATCCACTATGGACTGGACTCTCACACTATTATGTTAGATACACTATGGACTGAACTCTCAATATTATGTTAGATCCACTATGGACTGGACTCTCACAATATTATGTTAGATCCACTATGGACTGGACTCACACTATAATGTTAGATCCACTATGGACTGGACTCTCACAATATTATGTTAGATCCACTATGGACTGGACTCTCACTATTATGTTAGATCCACTATGGACTGGACTCTCACAATATTATGTTAGATCCACTATGGACTGAACTCTCACTATTATGTTAGATCCACTATGGACTGGACTCTCACACTATTATGTTAGATACACTATGGACTGGACTCACACTATTATGTTAGATCCACTATGGACTGGACTCTTACTATTATGTTAGATCCACTATGGACTGGACTCTCACTATTATGTTAGATCCACTATGGACTGGACTCTCACTATTATGTTAGATCCACTATGGACTAGACTCTCACGCTATTATGTTAGATCCACTATGGACTGGACTCTCTCTATTATGTTAGATCCACTATGGACTAGACTCTCACACTATTATGTTAGATCCACTATGGGCTAGACTCTCACACTATTATGTTAGATCCACTATGGGCTGGACTCTCACTATTATGTTAGATCCACTATGGACTCGACTCTCACACTATTATGTTAGATCCACTATGGGCTACACTCTCACACTATTATGTTAGATCCACTATGGACTGGACTCTCTCTATTATGTTAGATCCACTATGGACTAGACTCTCACACTATTATGTTAGATCCACTATGGGCTGGACTCTCACACTATTATGTTAGATCCACTATGGACTAGACTCTCACACTATTATGTTAGATCCACTATGGGCTGGACTCTCACACTATTATGTTAGATCCACTATGGACTGAACTCTCACTGTTATGTTAGATCCACTATGGGCTAGACTCTCACACTATTATGTTAGATCCACTATGGACTGGACTCTCTCTATTATGTTAGATCCACTATGGACTAGACTCTCACACTATTATGTTAGATCCACTATGGGCTGGACTCTCACACTATTATGTTAGATCCACTATGGACTGAACTCTCACTATTATGTTAGATCCACTATGGACTGGACTCTCACTATTATGTTAGATCCACTATGGACTGGACTCTCACACTATTATGTTAGATCCACTATGGACTGGACTCTCTCTATTATGTTAGATCCACTATGGACTAGACTCTCACACTATTATGTTAGATCCACTATGGGCTGGACTCTCACAACATTATGTCTTATCCACTATGGACTAGACTCTCACACTATTATGTTAGATCCACTATGGACTGGACTCTCACAATATTATGTTAGATCCACTATGGACTGGACTCTCACACTATTATGTTAGATCCACTATGGACTTGACTCTCACAATATTATGTTAGATCCACCATGGACTTGACTCTCACTATTATGTTAGATCCACTATGGACTGGACTCTCACACTATTATGTTAGATACACTATGGACTGGACTCACACTATTATGTTAGATCCACTATGGACTGGACTCTTACTATTATGTTAGATCCACTATGGACTGGACTCTCACTATTATGTTAGATCCACTATGGACTGGACTCTCACTATTATGTTAGATCCACTATGGACTAGACTCTCACACTATTATGTTAGATCCACTATGGACTGGACTCTCTCTATTATGTTAGATCCACTATGGACTGGACTCTCACTATTATGTTAGATCCACTATGGACTGGACTCTCACTATTATGTTAGATCCACTATGGACTAGACTCTCACACTATTATGTTAGATCCACTATGGAATGGACTCTCTCTATTATGTTAGATCCACTATGGACTGGACTCTCACACTATTATGTTAGATCCACTATGGGCTAGACTCTCACACTATTATGTTAGATCCACTATGGGCTGGACTCTCACTATTATGTTAGATCCACTATGGACTCGACTCTCACACTATTATGTTAGATCCACTATGGGCTAGACTCTCACACTATTATGTTAGATCCACTATGGACTGGACTCTCTCTATTATGTTAGATCCACTATGGACTAGACTCTCACACTATTATGTTAGATCCACTATGGGCTGGACTCTCACACTATTATGTTAGATCCACTATGGACTGAACTCTCACTGTTATGTTAGATCCACTATGGGCTAGACTCTCACACTATTATGTTAGATCCACTATGGACTGGACTCTCTCTATTATGTTAGATCCACTATGGACTAGACTCTCACACTATTATGTTAGATCCACTATGGGCTGGACTCTCACACTATTATGTTAGATCCACTATGGACTGAACTCTCACTATTATGTTAGATCCACTATGGACTGGACTCTCACTATTATGTTAGATCCACTATGGACTGGACTCTCACACTATTATGTTAGATCCACTATGGACTGGACTCTCTCTATTATGTTAGATCCACTATGGACTAGACTCTCACACTATTATGTTAGATCCACTATGGGCTGGACTCTCACAACATTATGTCTTATCCACTATGGACTAGACTCTCACACTATTATGTTAGATCCACTATGGACTGGACTCTCACAATATTATGTTAGATCCACTATGGACTGGACTCTCACACTATTATGTTAGATCCACTATGGACTTGACTCTCACAATATTATGTTAGATCCACCATGGACTTGACTCTCACTATTATGTTAGATCCACTATGGACTGGACTCTCACTATTATGTTAGATCACTATGGACTGGACTCTCACTATTATGTTAGATCCACTATGGACTGGACTCTCACTATTATGTTAGATCCACTATGGACTGGACTCTCACAATATCATGCTAGATCCACTCGACGTCCATTGTACCGGTCGCCCAGTTGGGGGTCCCCACATCTGCGGTCCCCTCCAAGGTTTTGTCATTGTCATCCCATTGGGTTGAGTTTTTCCTTGCCCTAATGTGGGATCTGAGCCGAGGATGTCGTTGTGGCTTGTGCAGCCCTTTGAGACACTTGTGATTTAGGGCTACATAAGTAAACATTGATTGATTGATATACACAAAGACATCATGTCTCTCATTAGCTACATTGTTAGCTGACTTTTGCTAGCGTTTATTTACGAGTTAGAATGCATTCAAAAAGACAACAATGCGTTCTTGCCTTACATAAGGACTGTGAATGACAGGCAAACTTCCAAAAAAAAGTGCAGTTGCCCTTTTAAGGTATATTCGATTTTAAAACATGTCAAATTGATGTTGAAAAGACAATTTTTTTTAAACGCATCATGACACTATATTCTCACTCTGGCCATGTTCTGAAACTTGACAGCCCTGATGTTATTTTAGTTTTTGTATTACCTCCAATCCTCTGCAGGTTGATGTGGACATGTGGTCCAGTCTTCTCTTCACACACTGCACATCTCTTACTCGCTTCTTTCTTCGCATTCAAGCTAACAATCATGGCCGTTCTTTGTTTGCGGCGTTCAACAAAGTCAGCTAATTTATCATCAACGCTCTTTTCGGGGCTTCCGCCAGCCTCCAAAATGACGTTGTTGGAAACTTCAACTCGTTCATCTTCATTTGAAGTTCTGGTCTTTTTCTCCGTTGCTGATTCTCTTTCACGTTCTCTTTTCTTGAACGTCGCCATCTTAGCAGAGTCGTCCACGTTCTATCAAGTCTTCAATCTTCACTTCACTCCATCGCCCCAAACTCAACTTCCGTTTCGTGGGCTTTAGAAAAGAGGAATATTTAACAATCTACATAACCGTTAGAATATTAGTTTGAAACTTCTTCAGGAGGACAAAGCCGCTCTGTCGGCCATCTTGGTCACTGTCACTACAAGCAGAGTCCACGCATGCGCACCACGTCATTTCCGGTACGTGTATATATTTATTTAAATATATATTTTTAAACAATTGAAATATTTATTGTACACATTTAGTCATTCAATTATCTTTTTTTTTTTTTTTTACTTTATTTTGATTTATATAATTATCGCAGGAGGCTGCAATATATATATATATATATATATATATATATATATATATATATATATATATATATATATATATATATATATATATATATATATATATATATATATATATATATATATATATATATATATATATATATGTATATTGCAATATCGCCCATCACTACTACACATATATATACTTTGCATCCCTACAAAATAACACCCATTTCATCATATTTTAACAATTGTTCCTCTTTTTTTTATTGTACTAATTCTACAACTGATCAAGAATGTTGCCAGTCAGTGTATTTTTTTTTTTAAACCTTTATTTATCTCACTTTTATTTTTTTTATTTTTTAAAATAAATGTTTTTATTGAATTTGACAGGTATTACAATATACAATAGAACAGTAATCACATTTCCTCCTTTTTTTCCCCACCCACTTCCAAGAACAGCAACCCAACACATACCCCATACACACAAACCCCCCCACCCCCCAGGTCCTACATAAATTAAAGGTACAGTCACAAACGGAAAATAATTATTACATCACTTTCTTCTCAACATAGGCAGATAGTAAATATACACCCAGAATGAATATAAATAAAAAATAAAAAAAGGAAACTGGTTTGTGAAAGGTGAACTTTTCATGTGTCCTATAGCGTCTTTAATTTAGCTATGTAGTCAAGTCAGTGTATTTAAAAAAAAAAAAATCTTTATAAACCTTTATTTATAAATTTTAACATTTACAAACATCCATCCATCCATTTTCTACCGCTTGTCCCGTTCGGGGTCGCGGGGGTACTGGAGCCAATCTCAGCTGCATTCGGGCGGAAGGCGGGGTACACTGTCCCTGGACAAGTCGACAGTTGAGAAATAATAATCAAAGTACCGTATTTTTCGGACTATAAGTCGCAGTTTTTTTCATAGTTTGGCCGGGGGTGCGACTTATACTCAGGAGCGACTTATGTGTGAAATGATTAACACATTAGCGTAAAATATCAAATAATATTATTTATCTCATTCACGTAAGAGACTAGACGTATAAGATTTCATGGGATTTAGCGATTAGGAGTGACAGATTGTTTGGTAAACGTATAGCATGTTCTATATGTTATAGTTATTTGAATGACTCTTACCATAATATGTTACGTTAACATACCAGGCACGTTCTCAGTTGGTTATTTATGCCTCATATAACGTACACTTATTCAGCCTGTTGTTCACTATTCTTTATTTATTTTAAATTGCCTTTCAAATGTCTATTCTTGGTGTTGGGTTTTATGAAATAAATTTCCCACAAAAATGCGACTTATACTCCAGTGCGACTTATATATGTTTTTTTCCTTCTTTATTATGCATTTTCGGCAGGTGCGACTTATACTCCGAAAAATACACTACCGTTCAAAAGTTTGGGATCACCCAAACAATTTTGTGGAATAGCCTACATTTCTAAGAACAAGAATAGACTGTCGAGTTGCAGATGAAAATTCTCTTTTTCTGGACATTTTGAGCGTTTAATTGACCCCACAAATGTGATGCTCCAGAAACTCAATCTGCTCAAAGGAAGGTCAGTTTTGTAGCTTCTGTAACGAGCTAAACTGTTTTCAGATGTGTGAACATGATTGCACAAGGGTTTTCTAATCATCAATTAGCCTTCTGAGCCAATGAGCAAACACATTGTACCATTAGAACACTGGAGTGATAGTTGCTGGAAATGGGCCTCTATACACCTATGTAGATATTGCACCAAAAACCAGACATTTGCAGCTAGAATAGTCATTTACCACATTAGCAATGTATAGAGTGTATTTCTTTAAAGTTAAGACTAGTTTAAAGTTATCTTCATTGAAAAGTACAGTGCTTTTCCTTCAAAAATAAGGACATTTCAATGTGACCCCAAACTTTTGAACGGTAGTGTACGTTAA
This sequence comes from Entelurus aequoreus, assembly GCF_033978785.1. NCBI lineage: Eukaryota > Metazoa > Chordata > Actinopteri > Syngnathiformes > Syngnathidae > Entelurus > Entelurus aequoreus. The sequence continues at coordinate 12,039,856 of NC_084747.1, read as the reverse complement.
GTACAAAAACAGTACACAACCGTACAAAAAACAGTACAAAACAGCGCCAGGGGGTTGTAAATTCAAAGTAACTAGAATATAATGCAATATATGTATATATAACAAACATACTTGCCAACCTTAAATCTGGAACACAGCATCATCGTTTTCACAGCTTTTTGGTTGTTAGAGGTAGAGAGTGTTTTAATTCAGAGTTCTAAATCTTTTTTAAAGGCACAAAAAACAGGTCGGGTATTGAGAAACTTACATTTATGAATACACAACTTAGCCAATAGTATAATGAGGTTGCAAAGGTAAAATTCCTTTTCAGTCAGTGTATTTTAAGCAGTCATGTTCATGCACGCGGTCACTGGTTTTAATTAAAAAAAAATCTTTATTGAAATTACACTGTAATATAAAACACTACATACAAAACAGACAGAAAAAAAAAATTGTGGAAATGTACCGCGTCGTTGGCCAGCTGCAGGAGCTCCCACAGAACACGTATGTATTTAGATTTTGATTTCTTATCTGTTGTTTCTGTCATTTATCATATATTTATCTTCTCCCTGAGTTTTTATTATATTCGTGCTCTATGTTTGTTCTGACTGTTCTGTTTTAAATTTTCTTGAATATTAGTTGTAAATGTTCTACTTTGTTAATTTTTTTTTTTTTAAAGAAGAAAAAAAGAGGGGAAATAATTGTGTTTTCTACTTCAGTGTTTTTCAACCACTGTGCCGCGGCACACTAGTGTGCCGTGAGATACAGTCTGGTGTGCCGTGGGAGATATTCTAATTTCACCTATTTGGGTTAAAAATATTTTTTGCAAACCAGTAATTATAGTATGCAAATGACGTGTTGTTGTTGAGTGTCGGTGCTGTCTAGAGCTCGGCAGCCGGTAGCTAATTGCTTTGTAGATGTCAGAAACAGCGGGAGGCAGTGTGCAGGTAAAAAGGTGTCAAATGCTTAAACCAAAAATAAACAAAAGGTGAGTGCCCCTAAGAAAAGGCATTGAAGCTTAGGGAAGGCTATGCAGAACGAAAGTAAAACTGAACTGGCTACAAAGTCAACAAAAACAGAATGCTGGACGACAGCAAAGACTTACTGTGGAGCAAATACGGCGTCCACAATGCACATCCGAACATGTCATGACAATCAACAATGTCCCCACATCGAAGGATAAAAACAAGTAAACTATTCTCGATTGCTAAAATAAAGTAGATGCGGGAAATATCGCTCAAAGGAAGACATGAAACTGCTCAAGGAAAATACCAAAAAAAGAGAAAAAGCCACCAAAATAGGAGCGTGAGACAAGAACTAAAACACTACACACAGGAAAACAGCAAAAAACACCAAATAAGTCACGGCGCAATGTGACAGGTGGTGACAGTACACCTACTTTGAGACAAGAGCTATAGTGATGCATGCTTGGTTATGCTTTAAAGTCATATCCAACAATTTCGACAACGACTTTTTACTGTCAACTGAGTTTCTTTTTTTTAATGATTTCTGCTGGTGGTGTGCCTTCGGATTTTTCAACGCAAAAAATTTACGTTGGTTCAAAAAATGTTGAAAAACACTGCTCTACTTTACGGCAGTATATATATATATTGAAAATATAGGCATTCTAATACATATATTTTTTTTTTTAGAACAAGTGGTTGTCTATCCCATCAGGCACAAGACATTGATACAACGTTGACCATACATGCATGTCCTTTAAAACTGACTTTGAAACAATGTTGCAAACATAGTTGTATTTGTAAAATGAGACAATGTTGATGTCCAACGTTGTAGGTTGGGAAATTACCCAATTTCAAAGGTCAAATCAACGTCACAACCTGACATTGAAAGAACGTTCTCAAAAGCATGCATCGTTTCAACGTTGTATTTGGGTTGTGGAAATGGAAAATTGGTTGGGAAATGACCAAAATTCAATGGTCAAATCAACGTCGGAACCCAACATTGATTAAACGTCGTCAAAAAGCATGTTGTTCTAACATTATGTTTGAGTTGCTCAACGTCAGGACCTAAATCAACACCTTCTCAACGCTGTTTTAATGTCTTGTGGCCGCTGGGATGTCACACTAATATACGTACAGTATATCCATCCATTCATCCAGCCATTTTTCAAACCTATAATATATATAAGGATTGTATATATTATGGATGTATTTTACCTAAGGAAATGTTTTATTTAAAGGAAATATTTTACACACACAGATAATGTGCGTAATCACTGTTCCAGAATAAACATAAATCACCTTTAACCAAATATTAAGTTGTATATAAATATAATCCATTGTTATTATTATTACTTAGGTTCCCACAAATGTAACGTAATAGAATAGAATAGAATTAAGAATAAATATTATATATGATATTAAAAATAATATATGATATAATATGAGATACAATGATACAATATGATATAATATAATATGGCATAATATGATAACTGCTAATCAAGTCAGATAGGAAATATTTGTGGTATCAATAATACATTTGTTGAAACACAAACACAGAGGCGCGCACACACACACACACACGAGTTTGTGGTAACAACCATTTAACAATTATTTCTAGAAAATAAAGAGACTCTTATGGACAATGTTATGGATAAAAAAAACTGTTTTCATTTTTAGTGTGTTGTTTTTTGATGTGGGGACACTTTCTACAAAGGGTCAAATGGGACAGAAATAAATACATCTTAAAATAATTACCTAAATGTGTCATTGATCAATACAATTTTAAATAAATAATTGTGTATTTAAATGTGTCGTGAAATAACTTATTGTAAATTATATTCACCACCTAACTATTTAATTAATTATTTTACAATTTAGTTAATTGGTAAATGTATCAAACTAACATTTCATATATTTGGACAATATACCGTAATTTCTGGACTATAAGCCGCACCTGACTATAAGCCGCACCAGCTAAATTTAGGGGAAAATACAGATTGCTCCATATATAAGCCGCACCCGACTATAAGCCGCAGGGTTTTGATGTGTAATTACCGTAGTATATAGGGGTTCCTGCTACCACGGAGGGGATTGTCGGGACAGAGATGACTGTTTGGGAACGCAAAGCGTCCCATTTATTAACAATAAATCTTTCAATCATTCAATCAAACTTTCACATCTTTGACATGGCGAACAGCATTCGTGCAGAGTACAAATAATACAACGGTGCAAAGTAATACAAAGTGCTCGCCTGTACGTTATCAAAATAACCAGCCTACCGGTATATGAAAAGTCAGTCTTTAATCATTGTGTCATCGTCTTCCTCCTGCGTACTAAAACCACCGAAATCCTCTTCGTCGGTGTCAGAGAAGAACAGGCCGTAAATAAGCCGCACCCTTGTATAAGCCGCAGGGACCAGAACGAGGGGAAAAAGTAGCGGCTTATAGTCCGGAAATTACGGTAAATGTTTCACAATTAAACTATCTCACAAATCATTTATTTCCTGAACCTGTGCGGCAGCTTCATGAATTTAATTCATCTGTCAAACTCAGCAAAGTCAGGAAATCCTAACTAACTATTGAAATTAAACCTAACTAAACTTAACTATTGAAATTAAATAAATGTGTCATTGATTTACTCTTGACCAGACATTTGCAGACTGCTATGCGCTCTGTATGTTGTCTGACACTTTTGTACCAAATAAACCAAATTTAAAAAAATGAACCCGCTCAATTGGTATAACTTTATTTCAGACATTCCATAGTTAGAAAGTTTTCCACCACAGAGCCGAATATAAAGCCAGATATAACAGAACATGTTTGAAAGCACTGCCTTAGAGGCATGTCTATGGATATTCTCATCCATCCAGCTCATTGTAATCTCAAGGCATTCAACTGGACTGTTTGGTTTGTCTTAGAAGACGTTTTGCCTCTCATCCGAGTAGGATTCATAAATTCATGCTCAAAGACAAGTTGGTCAAATTTAGTCAAGTGGCTGGTGCCATTACCTCAGTAGGCTTCATCAGTTCATGCTCATAGACTTAGATCGGTCAGATCTAGTATTAGACTTAGATCGGTCAGATCTAGTCTAGCGGCTGGTGTCAAAACCCCAAGTATTTATACTCCAAAACCAGGCGGGTGTGCCTGGGCGAAGATGGTTTCGCCCTATCGTAGTGAGAAACGAGCAATCCTAACTTTCAAAGCCAACGGCAGTCGTTGAAGTGTAATTCCCCCTCGTTAGCATTGAGGTATTGTGTGGCAGAATGATCTCTGTGGATCGACTACTACCAGTCCAAAATAGTCGGAATCACCCACGTTAGCATTCTATTCAGTTGTAAACAAATGGCACAAAGGAGCATCTGTGACCAGAATGTTTCTAACTCTTGTTATTTGTTGGAGGCTAAATTGAAGAGTATTTTAGAAATGGTTGAAAGGACAGTGTTGTATGTGAGAGAAAGGTGGTGTCGCAGACCACCTCCTCTGTTCAGGGATAAACCGTTTTTTCAACCTTGACATAAATGGCTTCCCTCACTCCTCTTTCGTACCATCCGTCCTCCATGTCCAGAATTTGTACATTTTTGTTCTCGAAGGAGTGTTGTTTCTCCCAGAGGTGCAGGTAGACAGCTGAGTCTTGGCCTGAAGAGTTTGCCCGTCTATGCTGTGTCATGCGTCGGCTTAGTGGTTGTTTTGTTTCCCCAATATATGAATCAGTGCATTGATCATTACACTGCATAGCATACACCAGTTTGTTTTTGTAGGTGTGGAGTGTCCGGTCTTTAGGATGCACTAGTCTGTCTCAGGGTGTTGCCTGGTTTGAAGTGTACCGGGATGTTGTGTTGGTTAAAAAGTATTCGGAGTTTCTCAGGTAGACCTGATACATGTGGAATGGCAACATTTTTTGCATCTGTCACCTTTTTTCCACTCTGTTTTTGTTATTTCTGGAACTGGATGCACTTTTCAGAAACGACCAGCTGGTATAACCACAGGGCTTCCCTCAAATGCCTGTGCTCTTTCTCTTTGGCCTGTGACCTGGAAGGAACATTATCAGCTCTGTGTTGTAGGGTTCTGATAACGCCCAGTTTGGGTTCCAGTGGGTGGTGTGAGTCAAAAAGTAGGTATTGAATGGTATGTGTGGGTTTTCGGTAAAACCCGACATGGAGGCCCCTGTTTTCTCCAAAGTGGACATCACAGTCCAAAAAAAGGCAACTTACTGTCTTTGACATCCTCACATGTGAACTTGATGTTTTTGTCCACTGAGTTATTGTGCTCAGTTAAGGCTTGCACCTCTTGGTTTCTGATTTTCACCCATGTGTCATCCACATATCTGTACCAATGACTTGGTGCTGTTCCCTTAAAAGAGCTCAGAGCTCTCTTTTCCATGTCCTCCATGTAAAGGTTTGCTACTCTTGGTCCCATGGCACAACCATGTTTTTGTCGGTAAAACGTTCCCATGAATTGAAAGTATGCAGTGTTCAGGCAAAGTTCCAGCAAAAGGCAAATCTGTTCTAGGTTTAGTGTGGATCTATCCTGTAAGGTGTGATCACCTGGTAGAAGTTGCCTCACGGTCTCTACTGCATCCTGGGTTGGAGTACAGGTGAACAGGGAGGTGACGTCGAATGAAATCATAGTTTCTTTTTTGTCCAGTTTTAGATCTCTGATCTTCGCTACAAAGTAAATTGAGTTTTGGACATGATGTGGAGTTTTGCCAACCAAAGGTGCTAAGATGTTGGCCACATACTTCTTTAATCCTCTTGGCCCCCTTGGGAGCATAGGGCGATGGTCTTCGCTTCTTGCCAGGAGATCCCAATCTTGGTCAGTTCATCAAGAGTGTGGACCGCCTCCAGTTGAGTTTTGGTCTCCCTGGCTTCCTCTTGCCTTGAGGGTTATAGTCCAGGGCTTGTCTTGCTAGGTTTCTCGGATCCTTCCTAAGTGTATGGCCGATCCATCCCCACTTTCTGCTTTTGATTTCATTTTGAATTTGCTCTTGGTTCATGCGTCTCCACAGGTCTACATTTGATATCTTGTTGGGCCACCAAATCCTCAGTACGTACCTGAGACAGTTGTTAGTAAACACTTGTAGTTTATTGATGATTGATTTGGTGGTTTTCCAGGTTTCACAGCCATAAAGAAGGACAGATTTTACATTTGTATTGAAGATTCTGATTTTGGGGTTTCTGGAGAGCTGGGAAGAGAGCCATACAGGTCGGAGAGTTCCAAAGGCATGTCTTGCTTTGCTGATGCACAGCTCGAGATCTTTATCAGCTCCTCCACCTGTGCTGATGTTGCTTCCCAGGTAGACAAAGTCGACCACATCTTCCAGGGGGTGCTCCTCGATTGTGATAGGTTGATAGGATTTGGTGTTGAGCCTCATGACCTTGGTCTTCCCAGTGTTTATCCTGAGGCCTATCTGTTTACTGTGTTCATGCAATCTGGTGGTCTTGCCTTGAATGTGTGTGTGTGTTCCTGGGATCAGAGCCAGGTCGTCAGCAAAATCAAGGTCTTCTAGTTGTTCAAAAGTGTTCCACTGTAATCCTGTCCTCTGGCCACATACTTAGCAATTATGTATGTCACAGAGTTGATGCTGCTGACAATGGGTCTGAGGAGAGCCCCATCTTTGTGTATTTTTGGACGGCCATAAATGCCAGGGATGGTTTCTTGTGGGTATAATCGGTAATACAATGTTTGATGGCTTCTGACTTTTGTAGAGTTTATAAGTACTCAATGATTCTCCTCTTGTACCCACTTGTTGGGTCCAGAGTCTTTGAGAAGTGTAAGAAACTGGCTTTGGTAGTCAGTTGTGTTGAGAATTACGGTGCATCTCTCCTCATCAGCTGGCAGGATTGGGATCCTTGCTTGGAGATGTTACTGCTCTAATCTTCTCATAGGAGAGGATTGGGAGTCTATGAGCATGAACCGATGAAGCCTACTCGAATGAAAGGCAAAAAGTCTTCTAAGACAAACCAAACAGTCCAGTTGCGATCAATTGAATGCCCTGAGGTCCCATTAGAGGAAATTAAGTTAAAGTCTAAGTTTCCCCCAGAAATAACTCACAATTTAAAGTGGGTTTCAGCTTTTTCCAAAGTATGTTGCAGGTCGGGATAGAATCAAAGTCCATATAAAAAAAACTTGAGGCACGTAGACTCCAATAGCTTTTATTCTACGGACAAACTGATTTTCTGAAAATTGAATTTACACTGTGTGCATGTACAAAACTATGATACAACATTGTCACAACACAAACACAATTTCATGTTTACTTCTGTAATCCAAAAGGAAGGTAAGGAAAACACCAGCCATGTTGTTCAAATCCAAATTTGTGTAACTGCTGTTCTAATTCACGGGGGGAGTCTGGTATCATACACACAGCAGATCATCACTTTTTAGCTGACTTCTTTTTTTTGTTTTTCCTCCTCTGTGTTTCATTATGTGTTGAGTCAACTTTGGTCTGCCCAAAAAGCTTTCACCGCAAACTGAGCATCTAAAGCGTTTTTCTCCACAGTGTGTTCTCATGTGTTCGGTCAAATGTTGCTTTCGAGTAAAGCTTCTAGCGCAAACTGAACAATTAAATAGTTTTTCGCCTGTGTGTGTTCTCATGTGATCAGACAAATTGGTCTTTTGAGAAAAGCTTCTACCGCAGACGGAACAAATGAATGGTTTTTCTCCCGTGTGTGTTCTCATGTGTACAATCAAACTGCCCTTTTGAGAAAAACTTTGACCACAAACTGAACAATTGAACGGTTTTTCTCCTGTGTGCGTTCTCATGTGTTCAGTCAATTGCCTGTTTTGAAAAAAACTATGACCACAAACTGAACAACTAAATGTTTTTTCTCCAGTGTGTGTTTTCATGTGTTGAGTCAAATTGCACTTTAGAGAAAAGCCTTTACCACAAACTGTACAAATACATGTTTTTTCTCCTGTGTGTGTTCTCATGTGTGGGGCCAAACTGCTCTTTTTAGTAAAGCTTTTACCACAAACTGAGCAGTTAAATGGTTTTTCTCCTGTGTGTGTTCTCATGTGTTCAGTCAAATTGCTCTTTTTATTAAATATTTTAGCACAAATTGAGCAGCTCAAAGTCATTTTACCTTTCTTATTTGTAGAGCATTCAGAGTGTTTGTTGTCAGTGTGAGTCCCCATATCACCTTCACAGTCTGTATCGCTGCTCAAAGTTACTTCAACCCCGTCTTCAGCCTCACTATCTGATAGTGGAGCTAAGAGCGTGTCTCGCTGTGGTTTCTCTTCATCATCTTCAGTCTTCACAGAGACAACAGTCAGTGGCAACTTGGTGAGATCAGCTTCCTCCCGTCCAAGAAGACACTCTCCCTCCTGAGTGATCCAGAGTTCCTCCTCTTCCTTTTTAATGTGGGGTGGCTGTGGAGTCTCCTGCTTCAAAGTGGACCTCCTCCCTGGCGACTGAGGGGGAGGTTCTTCTGGATGATCAATCAGCTGCTGGACGTCTGTAGGACACAAATAAACTTTAGCTCAGACATGATCTAAGATATGTTTCTCCTTGAACATGCTACCTACTTTCTTCTATGTACTGTATGTGTGTGTAGTGTTACATGGTCATTCTTTTAGTGCCTTGCCAAAATGATGGATCAATGTTTACATGACTTGGCTTAGACTAGGACAAGTGGAGCTAGAATCACAGAAAAATAGAAAACACTCCTTCAGATACTACAAACCAAACCTAACATTTTAGGAGAGATGTACCCTAAATCTTGTGAAAGTTTAACAGTCGTGTGTGTGACATCTCATGATTAGTTAGTTGAGTATTTGACGCTGCTGAACAAAATATCACAGTAATCAAACAAATAGGTAATAAATAACTGACTTATGGTTGGGTTGTAACCACTACATGTAAAATTATAATTATTTTCTATAAAATGTATTAATATCTTTGGGTGACTGAAGTGGTTTAATAGGATTTACATTATTTCTTACAGGGAAACAGTTTCTTTTTTTTCTATAAATACATTGTGGTTTTCAAAAATATCTTTAACACCGATTCATGATTAAAACCGAGGTTCTACTGTAGTGAGTCCAAAGAATTTGAGAAATACGTGTCCATGTCTGAGGATTGTGTTTCTTGTAGAATCATATGATACAATTTGGACTTTTTTAACATACATATTTGAAGTGCTGCGAATGGCAGGCGACTAGTCTGGGCTGCAACCTGCGCTTTGCCCAAATTCGGCTGGGATATGATCCATGTTACCCGTAACCCTCGTGAGGATAAGCAGCATAGAAAACAGATGGATATTTTTTCAAGGGGAACTGCACTTTTATCCTTCACAATTCGTATGTAAGACAAGAACACGTATGTTTTTTTTGTTTTGTTTTTATGCATTTTAATTCGTAAAATACGACCAGTACGAGGTGGCTAACAACGCAGATCATAGAAGTACACTATTCCGCTCTTAAAGCCCTCTAAAAAACATCCAAAAACTACCAATAATACTCCGTTTACATCTTGTGCCCTGAATATTAATCAAGTATCAGTGGTTTTCTTACAAAACCCAAAACCAGTGAAGTTGGCATGTTGTGTAAATGGTAAATAAAACAGAATACAATGATTTGCAAATCCTTTACAACCTATATTCAATTGAATCGACTGCAAAGACAAGATACTTAACGTTCAAACTGAAAAACATTGTTATTTTTTGCAGATATTAGCTCATTTGGAATTTCATGCGTGCAACATTTTTAAAAAAACCTGGCACAAGTGGCAAAAAAGACTGAGAAAGTTGAGGAATGCTCATCAAACACTTATTTGGAACATCCCACAGGTGAAGAGGCTAACTGCGAACAGGTGGGTGCCATGATTGGGTAAAAAAAAAAAGCAGCATCCATGAAATGCTCAGTCATTCACAAACAAGAATGGGGCGAGAGTCACCACTTTGTGAACAAATGTGTGAGCAAATTGTGGAACAGTTTAAGAACAACATTTCTTAATGAGCTATTGCAAGGAATTTAGGAATTTCACCATCTAAGGCAGGCCTGGGCAATTATTTTGACTCGGGGGCCACATTTAGAGAAAAAAATGTGTCTGGGGGCCGGTATATCTATTTTTAAGAACACTAATACAAAACCCCACGATAATGTCTGATTGAATGCTAAAAACGTTATGACAGACGGCCTTAAAAAAACGTAATGGAATTGTTAATTTTTCTATGAACTATAAAACACAGAATATTGACAAAATAGGAATGTCACACCCCCTTCCGATTGACATATTTTACAATCGAGTGAAACGCGACAAAAATGCAACAAACAGTGAAATATGAACGTGAAGGGTACAATCTGATATATCTACAATCTGATATATAACTACGCTTTAGAACGTTGTTGTGAAATTCTCCTTCCGCGTCTGTGGAAACGCTTCCCACCCACACTGCTTGGTGCCTCATCTGAGCTGCTGTGACATAGATTACCATAGTAACTAATTAGATGACCATAGTAACTAATTACATTACCATAGTAACTGGTATATCATCCAAAAGCGCAGATTCCAACCATTGAAATACTTTGTATAGTTGAAGACTTACGGTCATTAGAAAACATGACTGCACATCATAATGGCAGCTACACTATACATCTTAAAGATCTAAAAAAAATATTTGGGAATGTCCGGCGGGCCAGATTGAAAAGCTTAACGGGCCGCATGTGGCCCCCGGGCCTTAATTTGCCCAGGTCCGATCTAAGGTCTGTAATATCATCAAAAGGTTCAGAGAATCTGGAGAAATCACTGCACGTAAGCGGCATGCCCGTGACCATCGATCCCTCAGGGGGTACCGCATCAAAAAGTGACATCAGTGTGTGTAAAGGATATCACCACATGGGCTCAGGAACACTTCAGAAAACCACTGTCAGTAACTACAGTTCATCACTACATCTGTAAGTGCAAATTAAAACTCCACTATGCAAAGCGAAAGCTATTTATCAACAACACCCAGAAACACAGCCGGCTTCGCTGGGCCTGAGCTCATCTAAGATGGACTGATGCAAAGTGGAAAAGTGTTCTGTGGTCTGACGAGTCTACATTTCAAATTGTTTTTGGAAACTGCGGAAGTCGTGTTCTCCGGACCAAAGAAGAAAAGAACCATCCGGACTGTTATTTTCAGGTGGGTGCCATGATTAGGTTGATTTGCACCTATTATCATAAGCGCAAAGTTCAAAAGCCAGCATCTGTGATGGTATGGGGATGTATTAGTCCCAATCTGGAGAAATAACTGCACGTAACATTGAATGCCTGTGACCTTCGATCCCTCAGGCATCAATGTGTAAAGGATATCACCACATGGGCTCAGAAACACTTCAGAAAACCACTGTCAGTAACTACAGTTTGTCGCTACATCTGTAAGTGCAAGATGGGGGGCGGCACAAAATTAACTTAAGGCGGCCGCCACACAATTTTGAACGAAAGAAAAACCCTGTATAATTAATTAAATAAAACAGAATCCGGTGGTGGTGGTGGTGATGAAAAAATTATACTAAATCGTAACGACCATTTAGTTATGCCCAAATGACGTCTGTTCATACATCGCGCTTCCAATGAGATCCCGTTTTTTCTTTTCCACTTTGTTAGTTAGGTTTCCTTCCTTGTGCTAATTAATACAGTAAGTAAATACACTAAAAGATGCACAGTGATTGACAAAGTTCATTTGATTTAGTTCATGTTCAGATGAGAAGAGAGAGAGAGAGATCAGAAGGCATAAGAAAAAGTATCTGCATTTGATTGTTTACATTTGATTATTAGCAATCCGGGGAGGGTGTTAGTTTAGGGTTGTAGCTGCCTGGAGGTGAACTTTTATTGCGGTTTTGAAGGAGGATAGAGATGCCCTTTCTTTTATACCTGTTGGGAGCGCATTCTACATTGTTGTGGCATAGAAAGAGAATGAGTTAAGACCTTTGTTAGTTCGGAATCTGGGTTTAACGTGGTTAGTGGAGCTACCCCTGGAGTTGTGGTTATGGCGGTCATTTACGTTAAGGAAGTAGTTTGACATGTACTTCGGTATCAGGGAGGTGTAGCGGATTTTATAGACTAGGCTCAGTGCAAGTTGTTGGTCCCGGGGACTCACTACATTGAACACCTATCAATACCACAGCATGAGTATTGTGAATGACAAACAAAATTACAAAAATAGTGGAGTTTGCCTTTGAACGCCGAATTTTCAAAGATCCAACATTTATTTTAGTTTGTAACAGATAAAAACAAAAATGCAAGTATTTAAAAATTTTAACAGGCATTTGTAAAAGTGCTGCAAATGTTTGACAGACATTAGTCATGTTGGTGTTCCTCACTCGGAATCTGCCACTGCCTAAATGTTCAATATTGACGTGAAACTTTGTTGTTCGATACTTTAATTAGTCATTTAATTTATTGTTTTGCTTGTTGATATCTGAGGGGGCCCCACAACTTCCCTTGATATATCGTATTGCTTTTGATTGTGCTTTGTATTCAAGTGCAACACTTTGCTAACAGACAAAGTATTTTTATTGTTATTATTTGTTTGTTTTAACTTCTAGATTTAAAAGTTTACATTTCAATTACGATGTTAAAATATACGAGAAATACACGTTTATTGCATTTGAAAGGATTTACATGAATTATTATTATTATGTATTGTCATTACATCCGCGGTTAATTTGGTCTAAAAAAATAATAGCAATAATATCGTTTATCAGCAATAATTTGTTGGTCAATATATCGTCAAGCGAAATGTGTTATCGGCCCAGGAGAGAGGGGCGGTATAGCTCGGTTGGTAGCGTGGCCGTGCCAGCAACTTGAGGGTTCCAGGTTTGATTCCCGCTTCCGCCATCCTAGTCCTACCGTTGTGTCCTTGGGCAAGACACTTTACCCACCTGCTCCCAGTGCCACCCACACTGGTTTAAATGTAACTTAGATATTGGGTCTCACTGTGTAAAAGCGCTTTGAGTCACTAGAAAAAAGCGCTATATAAATATAATTCAAAAAAATTCAACTTCCCAACAAAAAGTTGCCAGCAATTATATTATTTTTGTCCTTTTTTTTTCCTGTCAAAAACCCGGGACTTTTTCTGACACAAAGTCTGGATTTTTTCTGTCAAAATGTCGGGATTTGTTTCTGTCAAAATGTCGGGATTTTTTTCTGTCAAAATGTTTGGATTTTTCTCTGTCAAAAAAATCGGGATTTTTTACTGTCAAAAAAATCGAGATTTTTCTCTGTAAAAAATCAGGATTTTTTCAGTCAAAAAATTTGATTTTTTTCTGTAAAAAAGTCGGGATTTTTTCCTGACACAAAATCTGGATTTTTTTCTGTCAAAATGTCGGGATTTTTTCCGTCAAAAAATCTACATTTTTCTCTGTAAAAAATTCAGGATTTTTTCTGTCAAATTTTTTATTTTTTTTCTGTCAAAAAGTCAGGATTTTTTTCTGACACAAAGTCTGGACTTTTTCTGTCAAAATGTTGGGATTTTTTCTGTCAAAAATCTGTATTTTTTCTGTCAAAATGTCGGAATTTTTTCTGTCAAAATGTCTGGATTTTTTCTGTCAAAGAGCCTGGGCTTTTTCTGTCAAAAAAATCTGGATTTTTTTCTGTCAAAATGTCGGTATTTTTTTCTGTCAAAAAATCTAGATTTTTCTCTGTAAAAAATTCAGGATTCTTTCTGTCAAATTTATTTATTTTTTTTCTGTCAAAAAGTCTGGATTTTTTCTGACACAAAGTCTGGATTTTTTCCTGACACAGAGTCTGGACTTTTTCTGTCAAAATGTTGGGATTTTTTCTGTCAAAAATCTGGATTTTCTCTGTCAAAATGTTGGGTTTTTTCTGTCAAAATATCTGGATTTTTTCTGTCAAAAAATCTAGATTTTTCCCTGTAAAAAATTCAGGATTTTTTCTGTCAAATTTTTTTTTTTTTCTGTCAAAAAGTCGGGATTTTTTCTGACACAAAGTCTGGATTTTTTCCTGACACAAAGTCTGGACTTTTTCTGTCAAAATGTTGGGATTTTTTCTGTCAAAAATCTGTATTTTCTCTGTCAAAAATCTGTATTTTCTCTGTCAAAATGTTGGAGTTTTTCTGTCAAAAAATCTGGATTTTTTGTGTCAAAATGTCGGAATTTTTTCTGCGTAAGAGGCTGGGCTTTTTCTGTCAAAAAATCTGGATTTTTTTCTGTCAAAATGTCGGGATTTTTTTCTGTCAAGAAATCTAGATTTTTCTCTGTAAAAAATTCAGGATTTTTTCTGTCAAATTATTATTTTTTTTTCTGTCAAAAAGTCGGGATTTTTTCTGACACAAAGTCTGGATTTTTTCCTTACACAAAGACTGGACTTTTTCTGTCAAAATGTTGGGATTTTTTCTGTCAAAAATCTGGATTTTCTCTGTCAAAATTTTGGGGTTTTTCTGTCAAAATGTCTGGATTTTTTTCTGTCGAAAAATCTAGATTTTTCTCTGTAAAAAATTCAGGATTTTTTCTGTCAAATTTTTTTTTTTTTTCTGTCAAAAAGTCGGGATTTTTTCTGACACAAAGTCTGGATTTTTTCCTGACACAAAGTCTGGACTTTTTCTGTCAAAATGTTGGGATTTTTTCTGTCAAAAATCTGGATTTTCTCTGTCAAAATGTTGGGTTTTTTCTGTCAAAATGTCTGGATTTTTTTCTGTCGAAAAATCTAGATTTTTCTCTGTAAAAAATTCAGGATTTTTTCTGTCAATTTTTTTTTTTTTTTCTGTCAAAAAGTCGGGATTTTTTCTGACACAAAGTCTGGATTTTTTCCTGACACAAAGTCTGGACTTTTTCTGTCAAAATGTTGGGATTTTTTCTGTCAAAAATCTGGATTTTCTCTGTCAAAATGTTGGGTTTTTTCTGTCAAAATGTCTGGATTTTTTCTGTCAAAGAGTCTGGGTTTTTTCTGTCAAAAAATCTGGATTTTTTCTGTCAAAAGTCAGGATATTACAACCTACAAGTGTGTGTATTTGTATTTAGTGACGTGACTTTTTCTGACCTGTTTACATCCAGTGAATGAAGTAGTGGTCAACCAAACCGATATGTCTACCACGCAGCCAACAGTGTGCAAGCAATCTGAGTACGCGAGGGGTCTAGATTTTACAGCTAAAGTCAGATTTGGGTAAAACAATCTAATTATGTAATAGAATTGATCCCTATACTTCCTAAAGGATTATCTGTTGGTTGCATTCCCAGACATGTCAAACTATCTTGTGCTCCACGACAAAACAGATGAACACAAACCGAGGTACTACACTGTAGTAAGTCCTAACTCCTAAGTTATTCAGAAATAACTGTCCAAGCCTGAAGAATGAGTTTCTTGTAGGAATACACAATGAGATTTGGACTTTTTACAGTTTAACAAAAGTGCGTTTTTTTTAAACAATATATTGTGAAGTATCTAACATTCTACGATCAAAAATATATTTTGGGTTGTTTATCAAACTAAAATTCAAATGATTTGAATTTACTTTCGTAACTTTCTTTGACTTTATGAGCTGCGACACTTGTGGAGAACTTCCCAATCAAAAGTTGCCAGTAATCATATTATTCTTGTTCTTTATTACCTCCAATCCTCTGCACCTTGATGTAGACATGTCTTCTCTTCACACACTGCACATCTCTTATTCTTCCCCAAAATCATTATTTTCTTTACACAAGAGGTTGTTTTGCTCTTCCACTTTCTTCATTTGACTTTTGCATTCTTTCATCTCCTCTGATGTGAACTCCACTGCCTTCTTCAAGCTAACAATCATGGCGGCTCTTTCTTTACATTCTCCAACAAAGTCAGCAAATTTCTCCTCGACGCTCTTTTCATGGCTTGAAATAGCTTTGGAAGAATGAAACTTCCACTCGCTCACCTTTATCTGCAGTTTCTGTCTTTTTGCTGGAAGTTGATTCTCTTTCATGTTCTCTTTTAGCGGACGTCGCCATCTTAGCATAGCAGTAGTCGTCCATCTTCTATCACGTCTTCAATCTTCAACCAGATGACACTCCATCGCTCCAAAGTCAACTTCCGTTTAATTGGCTTTAGAAAAGACAAATATTCGGGGATCTATAAAACTGCTGAATCGTAAAAGTTCAACTTATTAAGGAAACACAGCCGCTTAGTTCGCCATCTTGGTCACCATTAATGTTTTTTTGGAGCTGCGCGATCCGTTTGCGCATGCGCCGAAAGTCAACAACTTCCGTTTCCTACAATACGTAATTTCCCCCCTAAGGCAGGGGTGTCAAACTCAAATACAGAGTGGGCCAAAATTTAAAACTGAACAAAGCCGCGGGCCAAGGTTGAACAAATTCACCTTTTAATAGGGACCCAAACAAGTTTTGCATTGAATATTGAACAAGCAAGGCTTATATAACTTTATAGTGACATGCAAAATCCAGTTTCAAATAATAATAATAATAATTAAAAAACATCAATGGCATATCAAATTCAATTTAAATAAAAATTGAATGCCTCTTTTCTATTTGCAGCCTTCTGAGGTAAATATCAACATTAACTTTTTCCACAGGCTAATGATAAATAAATGATAAATGGGTTATACTTGTATAGTGCTTTTCTACCTTCAAGGTACTCAAAGTGCTTTGACAGTATTTCCACATTCACCCATTCACACACACATTCACACACTGATGGCGGGAGCTGCCATGCAAGGCGCTAACCAGCAGCCATCAGGAGCAAGGGTGAAGTGTCTTGCCCAAGGACACAACGGACGTGACTAGGATGGCAGAAGGTGGGGATTGAACCCCAGTAACCAGCAACCCTCCGATTGCTGGCACGGCCACTCTACCAACTTCGCCACGCCGTCCCCATACATTCGAAAATAAAATAACAAGGAATAAACCAACCATTTAGGACTTTAAACTGCTCAGTTTGCAACACACTGATCTAATCTGATGTGCCCAAGCCAGATACCTGCCATCTTTTCTTGGATGCTAGTTCATTAATGTCGGGGCTCAGACTTTGAGCTGAGGCAACCTTCATTATCCAACCAAGGTGTTCATCAGTCATTATATCTCGTAGTCCAGTGGTCCCCAACCTTTTTGTAGCTGCGGATCGGTCAACGCTTGAAAATTTGTCCCACGGACCGGGGGTGGGGGTGTGGTGGGGGGTATTTTTATTTTTTTCCATAAAGAAATACAATCATGTGTGCTTACGGACTGTATCCCTGCAAACTGTATTGATCGATGCTGATATACAGGTATAATGTATATATTGAGTTTTTTATGTTGATTTAATAAAAAAAAAAAAAATGTTTTTCTTGTTCGGCCCGGTACCAATCGGTTGTTGGGGACTACTGTCGTGGTCCAACCGGACCCCAGTCTTGGGGGCGTGCCTTAAAGGCAATGTCTTAATTTAACATCCTCTACGAGCTGTCGTCACGTCCGCTTTTCATCCATTCTAACAACGTGCCGGCCCAGTCACAAGATATGTGCGGCTTCTGTACGCACACACACGTGAATGCAACATATACTTTATCAACAGCGATACAGGTTACACTGAGGGTGCCCGTAAAAAACAACTTTAGCACTTATAGAAATATACGCCACACTGTGAACCCACACTAAACAAGAATGACAAACACATTTCAGGAGAACATCCGCACTGTAACATAACATAAACACAACAGAACAAATACCCAGAACCCTTTGCAGCACTAACTCCCCCCCCCCAGGGGGGCAAGTGAAATTACATGGCGGGCCAAATTTGGCCCGCGGGCCAGAGTTTGACACCCATGCCCTAAGGTATCCATCCATCCATTTCCTACCGCTTGTCCCTTTTTGGGGTCGCGGGTATGCCTTTTATTATTTCCTTTAAAACAACATGTCCGCAAAAACATCTAATGATAACATGAAACAATCGAAAACTTTGATAAATGTAAATGGAGTGTATCCATCAACGTCGTTCATACAATTTTCTCTGTTGTATTCATAAATTAATTGGACAAAACATGCTCGTTGCAAACTTTAATCAACTAAACTTTGTGGTGTTTTATGTAAATCAATTTAGTTAAATTATGTTTCTAAAAATATAAATAATTAAATAATATATTACAATAAATAATAATAATAAATAATAATTAAATAATTAACTAAATGGTCCCTATGTGTGTGAATGTGGGTGTGAATGTTGTCTGTCTATCTGTGTTGGCCCTGCGATGAGGTGGCGACTTGTCCAGGGTGTACCCCGCCTTCCGCCCGAATGCAGCTGAAATAGGCTCCAGCGACCCCCCGTGACCCCAAAAGGGACAAGCAGTAGAAAATGGATGGATGGATGGAAAGTCAGAAATATGTATATTTCCTATCTGGCTGAATTAGTTGTCATTCATTTTTAGATTATTGCCCTATGTTTTTAATAACTTGAATTACTATACAACATGTACATGATTTTTTAAATGAAATATGGAGGGAATATGACATTTAAGATCCTTACTTTTGGGATAATGCTGTGTTTACTACCATGTCTAAATTGTATTTTTGTTGTGCAGCCAGCAGGGGTCACTGTAGTTTGTTTACACTGCTTTGTGTTGTGCTGGTCCTTCTTTTCACTTTGTGTTGAGTAAGTGATGTGCCATACCACTTATTTTCTTTCCGATCCGATACCGAGTAAAACTCAGGCTGGTGTCGGCGATACCGCTCCAAAACTGATACGTGTCTGCTAAAATTAAAACGTTGCATATTTTCAAATAATAACATATATATCTAAAAAAACAAAAAAAACAATGGTAAAACTGTAAGGAAAAATTAGCAACAAATCGGAATGTAATGAGAAAAAGCTGACATTTTTAAATTAATAATGTTAATATACTTAGGTTTTTGTCTTTAAATATATGTAATATCTGTTTTAGAATTAAAAAAAAACAAATTATATATATAAATATATATATAATAAAAAAATTAAAATAAATACAAAACATATATATATATACATATATATATTTTTAATTTTTTTATTATATATATATATATATATATATATATTATATATATATATACTTTTTTAATGCTAAAACAGATATTACATATATTTAAAGACAAAAAACTAAGTATATTATCATTATTAATTTAAAAATTTCAGCTTTTTCTCATTACATTCCGATTTGTTTTTTCTTATATACAAATATATATATATATATATATATCTATATATACAAATATATATATATATATATATATATATATATATATATATATATATATATATATATATATATATATATATATATATATATATATATATATATATATATATATATATATATATATATATATATATATATATATATATATATATTTGTATATATATATGGACTCTTAAAGACAATAACATTGAGGGTTGGAATTAATAATAATAATTATAATAATACCTGGGATTTATATAGCGCTTTTCTAAGTACCCAAAGTCGCTTTACATGTTAAAAACCCATCATTCATTCACACCTGGTGGTGGTAAGCTACTTTCGTAGCCACAGCTGCCCTGGGGTAGACTGACGGGGGTTAAATCACCAGAAATGATTCCTGGGCACGGCACCGCTGCTGCCCACTGCTCCCCTCACCTCCCAGGGGGTGAACAAGGGGATGGGTCAAATTTCACCACACCTAGTTTGTGTGTGACAATCATTGGTACTTTAACTTTTAACTTTAACTTTACGCCATTACATGGCAAATTGACGCATCCAGCTCACCATACAACAGTGCAGCTAAAAGATGTAACCTGTACCTGCAATAATTGTATTTTATTATATACCACCCTAGCATGTCCACTTTAAATAAATGCAACAAACTGGTCTCATCCTGCCGGCACAGAAACAAGGCACTGTGTAACAATGGCCACACCCCTATGTAATGTACCCTATATACACATGTAACAGCCACAGACACTTGAATAAAAAATAAATAAATAAATAAATAAATAAATATATATATACACACACACACACGTTAGGTCAGGAAAAAGCACAAAGGCGATATCATCCCTACAAGCCTGTTTCACAGGTTTCCCTGCTCGTCGGGGGATTCTATTTTATATTATTATTTTATTTTAATAAAATCCCCAGACAAGCAGGGAAACCTGCAAAACAGGCTTGTAGGGATGATATAGCCTCTGTGTTTTTTCCTGACCTAACGTATATCCCGCTCCACCCCGGTATTGAGCACTGTATAACGGATAAACCACAGAAACCTCGACTATATATACATATATATATATATATATATATATATAGCTGTCAAGTCCTGTTGACCTACCTTGTTGACCTACCTCTGACAGGACGACAGCCTTCTCTTTCTGATGTAAAATTCCAAGCTCTTGCACGCACCCAAAGTTGGTTAGTCCAAGTGCCTTTATGTTTGGCCTGTGTGGATCGCTGATGACCGAGATACAGGACACGTTCGGCAGCTTGGTACCCCAAGGTCAGAAAGGTTAAGAACCACTGACAATAGAGGATACCTGATAACTTACACTCTAAGTCAGAGCTGGGCAAATATTTTGACTCGGGGGCCACATTGACAGAAAAAAATGTGTCTCGGGGGCCAAAGTGTGTATAAATGATATAGACACATTTAGCTGTAAAAATCTGCTGTACAGTATGTTTGTTTGGGTCCCTTTTTTTCAGGAACACTAATACCAAAAGTCACACTGTTCGATAGAGTTCTAAAAAAGTTATGACAGACCGCCTCAAAAAAAACGGAATGGAATTGTACAGTTCTTTTACTGAATGGGACACCCAAAATGTACATTAAAATAAAGAAAGTGGAATTTACAATATTAACTATGAACAATAAAACACTGAATATTAACAACATATGAACGTTGCTCCTCTTTTACTTCTCAGACCAAGCAAAATGTAAAAAAATGCCAAAATATGAATGTAAAGTGTAATAAACACCTACAATATGATATCACGTAAAAATCTGTTTCTGACACACGCGTTTCGGGCTGGCTGCTCTGAAAACAAACCCCGCCCACTCTGGTTTGTTCCAAGCCTGAGCTGCTCTGACATACAGTAGATTACCGTAATAACTCCTATAACACCCAAAAGCGCAGATTTCGGCCATTGAAATACTTTCTATAGTTCAAGAGTTACGGTAATTCAAAAACAGCACTGCACATCATAATGACGGCGACAGTTTTGACGTTAAAGGTCTAAAAAAAATTATGTAGAACATCCAGAACAATTTAACGGGATGCATGCGACCCGCGGGCCAGGTTTTGCCCAAGTCTGCTCTAAGTGCATGTAAAACACTATGACACAACATTGTCACAACACAATTTCATGATCATTTTGGTTAGGGCTACATGATTAATCATCCATCCCTCCATCCATGTTCTATCAATTACAACAACAAAAAAAGAACAAACATCGGCAAACCAATTTTCTGCTACAATGTCCTTCTGCGAAAGCGCTCTTTATTAACATATGGCGCTCCAGACATACATTTATTTTTAGCCACAAATTAAATTTGCTACATCATTAAAAAAAATGCATGGTTGCTGTGTTCATCGCAACTCCGCTTCACGTCAAATACCTCATCGCACCCGCTTGGCCAGAGAATAAAACGTAGCAGAAGGATGTGTGACTTTGCAGCTATATGTAGCGAGTAGAGGTACGGATTAAAGGTGAAAGAGAGGAGTGTGACTTGTGTCATGTATTTATTCGGTAATCAAAATCAAGCAGTCACGAAAGGCAAAGTATTCGCTGCATCAAGCGGCGATCCGCCACCACAAGCCCGAGCCTATGCAAGGCATGCAGAAAACCTCCGGAAGCCACATAACCTTCATCACTACTATGGGCGCTAAGAAGACAAGCGCTTAGACACACTCTTTCGCCTACACTTTGCCTTCCAGGTGAAATAAGTAAACCAGTGGTGTTCAAAGTGTGGTCCAGGGGCCATTTGTGGAACACAGTTTTGCTATGGACCCAAGGCACACAGTACAAGTGAAATACACAATAATTTAATTAATGAGAATTTTTTTTTACCAAAAAGCCATTAAGTAACAAGAAATATATTAAATGATAGCAATAACATATAGACAAATATTTTTATTTCGATATAGATAACTTTTCTTTTGTTTTTATGTCAGTTTATTGCATTACAAATTAAACTATGTAGTTTAAAAAAAAGAAAAAGGAATCACAATCGAAAATCTAGTCTTCAAAAGACAATAAATATGGATTTCATTTTTGGCCCCAAATTGTACAGCCCTAACATCTGCAATCCAAAAGTAAAGTGAGGTAAATACTGTCTGTTGTTCTTAACCAATCCAAGTTGTGGAGCTGCGGTTCTTAGCATCATGCTAACTTACACGAGATCGTGTATGATTTATCACTTTTGTTATATGCCAACCAGCACCATATAACACCAGTCATGGTATTCTGGCACACGTTAAAGGCCTACTGAAAGCCACTACTACCGACCACGCAGTCTGATAGTTTATATATCAATGATGAAATCTTAACATTGCAACACATGCCTATACGGCCGGGCTAACTTATAAAGTGCAATTTTAAATTTCCCGCTAAACTTCCGGTTGAAAATGTCTATGTATGATGACGTATGCGCGTGACGTCAATCGTTGAAACGGGAGCGTTGAATCCTATACAAGAAACTCTTGTTTTTATCTCAAAATTCCACAGTATTCTGGACATCTGTGTTGGTGAATCTTTTGCAATTTGTTTAATGAACAATGAAGACTGCAAAGAAGAAAGCTGTAGGTGGGATCGGTGTATTAGCGGCGGACTACAGCTTACAGCAACACAACCAGGAGGACTGAGAGGTGGATAGCAGACGCGCTAGCCGCCGAACTCACCTTAACTTCCTCCGTCTCCGGGCCGCCGAACGCATCTGTGATCGGGTGAAGTCCTTCGTCGCACCGTCGATCGCTGGAACGCAGGTGAGCACGGGTGTTGATGAGCAGATGAGGGCTGGCTGGCGTAGGTGGATAGCTAATGTTTTTAGCATAGCTCTGTGAGGTCCGGTTGCTAAGTTAGCTTCAATGGCGTCGTTAGCAACAGCATTGTTAAGCTTCGCCAGGCTGGGAAGCATTAACCGCGTAGTTACATGTCCATGGTTTAATAGTATTGTTGATCTTCTGTCTATCCTTCCAGTCAGGGATTTATTTATTTTGTTTCTATATGCAGTTAAGCACGATGCTATCACGTTAGCTCCGTAGCTAAAGTGTTTCGCCGATGTATTGTCGTGGAGATAAAAGTCACTGTGAATGTCCATTTCGCGTTCTCGACTCTCATTTTCAAGAGGATATAGTATCCGAGGTGGTTTAAAATACAAATCCGTGATCCACAATAGAAAAAGGAGAGAGTGTGGAATCCATTGAGCCAGCTTGTACCTAAGTTACGGTCAGAGCGAAAAAAGATATGTCTTGCACTGCATCTAGTCCTTCACTCTAACGTTCCTCATCCACAAATCTTTCATCCTCGCTCAAATTAATGGGGTAATCGTCGCTTTCTCGGTCCGAAACGCTCTAGCTGCATTGAAAACAACTGTTGACGTCACGCTACTTCCGGTACAGGCAAGGCTTTTTTTATCAGCGACCAAAAATTGCAACTTTATCGTCGATGTTTTCTACTAAATCCTTTCAGCAAAAATATAGCAATATCGCGAAATGATCAAGTATGACACATAGAATGGATCTGCTATCCCCGTTTAAATACAAAAAAATCATTTCAGTAGGCCTTTAATATCCATTAAATACATCATTTATGGATGCATGAATAAGTCCAACATTGTCTTTCGTGGCTTAATGCTTAATTTGTGGACCCAAACAGATGTAAAGCAATGATGTACCTCCATGCCTTTTGTACTTTTACTTCCTGTGAGTGTTACTTCAATTGTGGTCAACTAGATAGCCTGAAAAGTGCAGTTTGGCATTACTTATAAATGCTGAGAAAAGTATTTGTTCTTAAGAGAGTATCTATCCACTCCACCACATTCACATATTTGTGGATATTTGGTTTGTGTATTGAGCTCTAGTCTTTAAAATACACTTATATATCTGTGCTGCTAAAGGTGAATAAATAATAAGTATATTGAAGGTTTCCCCGCCATCTTGGAAAGGGACCGCCTTTAGGTCAACGGTTGCAATCCAGCAATTTCATAGAGAATAGGGAGGGTTTTTCTTCAGTGTCTTTCATTAAGTGTTGAGAAAAACACTTTTACCAAAAACTGAGCAACTTGATTGCTTTTCTCCTGTGTGAGTTGTCATGTGTTTAGTCAAATTTCTTTTTTGAGAAAACCTTTTGTCACAAACGGAGCAATTTAATTGCTTTTTACCTGTGTGTGTTTTCATGTGTTGAGTCAAATACCTTTTGAGAGAAAAGCTTTTACTACACGCTGAGCAACTGAATTGTTTATCTCCTGTATGTGTTCTTACGTGTTGAGCCAAACTGCCCTTGTGAGTAAAGCTTTTATCACAAACTGAGCAATTAAATGTTTTTTCCCCCGTGTGTTTCATTGTGTGTAGAGTCAACCCTGCTCTGGAAAAAAAGCTTGTACCGCAAACTGCGCAGTTAAATGGTTTTTCTCCTGTGTGCGTTCTCAAGTGTTGAGTCAAGCTGCCATTTTGGGTAAAGCCTTTGCCGCAAACTGAACAATTAAATGGTTTTTCTCCTGTGTGTGTTCTCATGTGTTGAATCAAATGAGTCTTTAGAGAAAAGCTTTTCGGACAAATTGAACAATTGAATGGTTTTTCTCCTGTGTGCGTTCTCATATGTTTATCCAAATTGCTCCTGTGAGTAAAAATTTTAGCACAAACCGAACAGCTAAAACATTTTTTGCCTCTCTTCTTTTTAGAGTGTTTGTTGTCAGCGTGAGTCCTCATATCACCTTCAGAGTCTGTATCGCTGCTCAAAGGTACTTCAACCTCGCCTTCAGATTCACTGTCTGATAGTGGAGCTAAGAGGTTGTCTACTTGTGGTTTCTCTTCATCATCTTCAATCTTCACAGAGACAACAGTCAGTGGCAACTTGGTGAGATCAGCCTCCTGTGGTCCTAGAAGACACTCTCCCTCCTGAGTGATCCAAAGTTCCTCCTCTTCCTTTTTAATGTGGGGTGGCTGTGGAGTCTTCTGCTTCAAAGTAGAGCTCTCTCCACACAGCGGAGGGGGAAGTTCTATTGGATGTTCAACCACCTCCTGGACGTCTGAAGGACACCAATGAAAAGAGTCTGATGTTTTGCCTTCATCTTCTTCAGTCTTCACAGAGACAATAGTCAGTGGCAACTGAGTGAGATCAGCCTCCTCCTGCCCGAGAAGACACTCTCCCTCCTGAGTGATCCAGAGTTCCTCATCTTCCTCTTTAACGTAGAGGGGGTGTGGAACCTCCTCATTCAAAGTGGAGACCCCCCCTTGCAGAGAGGGAAGTTCTTCTGGATGACCAATTAGCTGCTGGACGCCTGCGAGACACAACACAAACACACTTGAGCTCAAATGGCTGTGAAAATATCAGATTTTATCACAGACATTTTTTCTTGTCAGATTGTTTCTTACTTTTTAAAGAAACAAGAGCAATAATTAAAACCTTTTTTTTGTTTAAAAACTAGTCGTTTGAAAGGAGACAATGACACGACTTAAGATGACACATGGCACAAACATACACTACATCTTACTCTTAGCAAAATGTGTGTGTGGGGGGAGGTGTGGCTAGCGCGCCTGCAGGAGCAAAGGTCACCGCCTCTGTCTATGGTGCTGAGGACGAGCAACATCGGATGGGGGCGGGGCATGTGCTGACGGTGAGACACAGCTGACAGGTGATTAGATTTCCCAGGTGGTACATGTTAATGTAATCATCTGTTGTCTTTAACAGTGAGCGTCCGGGAGCAGAGGGGGAGAGAGGATACGGACGTGACTGAAAAGTCACGTTCTGGGGGAGAAAGACTTTTGATAAAACCTATGGACATTAAAACCTTTGTTAAAAACTGCACGCTTGGCTCTTGTGCTGGGTCTACAGTGGAACTGCTAGGAAGAAACTTCCACAGTGTGTTTTTAGAACAAATCTAAATTGCTCTTTTTATTTAATTTTTTTTTTTTAAAAAGGTCTCTTTTTTGAGACTTATTCAAGACCATAACAAATAACATTTAAGACATGAAAGAAAATAGGAAGCCCAAAATTCAAGACTAAAGTTTATGCCTTTATTTTAAACATAACATATTTTAAGTCCGTTTATGGTCGCACTGAAGACTTAATACAAGATTTGGAAAAAAATGAAGACATTTGAAGGCCTTAAATCGTACTCATTGGATTTTAGACTATTCAAGAACCCTCGGATGTTTCATGAGTTTCAATCTGCTTTCCATTGACTTCTTGCTAGCGCACTTGTTTGTCCACCGTGTGCTTGGGTCCGAGGCAACAACTGCCACAGTGCGCACAGAGCGACAACATGACTACTGCGAACAGGGAGGAGAAGTTTGTCCCTAAGAACAAAAAAGTATGGTTTGTGGTTTGGAACTTGTTTGGGTTTGCGGCAACTGACGTGCAACAAGTGAGTGTCAGCACAGTTTGTTTACAGCTCATGGCAACAGAAGGTAGCAGCACAACTCCTTCCGCACTCAACATCAATGTTCGCCAACAAGAGCCTTTAGTCAAATTTAAAATGATGTTAAATGTTAATTTATCCATTTTATTTGTCATGTATATGTCCTTTACAAGGTCAAAAAGTGGCCTAGTGGTTAGCATGTAGTAATCTCCTTTTGGACATTTCTCCGGGTAGTCCGGCTTCCTCCCACATTCCAAAAATATGCATATTAGGTTAATTTTAGACTCTAAATTGAACGTGAATATGAATGATTGTGAATTGGCTGGCGACCAGTCTAGGGTGGTACCCCGCCTCTCGCCCCAAGTCAGCCGGGATAGGCTCCAGTTTACCCACGATCCTAATGAAGATAAGCGGTATATGGGTGGATGCATTTCATATTGTTTTCTACAAGCAACACTATAATTATTTTCTGTAAAACATTTTTGGCTGTCTGGCTTTGCATGATTTCTTTTGGAGAAATTGTCTTGGTTTTTGTACGATTCAGTTTTAAACAAACCCTTTAGAACTAATTACAGTACTAACCAAAACCAAGGTACCACTTTAAAATGTTATTGAAAAAGAAGTGTCCAAGTCTAAAGAATTAGTTTTTTGTAGGAACATAGGATTACATTTTATATATATTTTGGTTTGTAACAGATAAAATCAAACATTAAAATGTTAAATTTAGCTTTAGTGACTTACTTGTACTTTAGGTCAGTCCCTCTAGGAGTTGCAATGTAATGAGCAAATCCAACCAACCATCCATCCATCCATTTTCTACCGCTTATCCATTCAACCAATCTTCGCAAAATACGCACAGCCTCGCAACTTTCCACCATGTTTTGGCCAATCCAATTTGTCTCTAAACGGCGCTCATACACACATGATCAAAATATATGTTTGTTTTCTCTTATGGAGATGAAGCAGGAACAGCAATAGAATATCAACTCTTTATTGCTTTACACAAATGTTGTCCTCTAGTGTACCTTAGACCTACTTCCGGTTCTTGTCTAAGGCACTAAGCCGGGGGTGTCCAAAACTACGGCCCAATTTGGCTCGCCGACGTCTTCAAATTGGCCCGCAAGACATTGTGAGTCTTGTCGGCAGGGAGATTGTGTTAATTTTTAAAGGCTTGCGTTTTCTATGCTGCCATCTTGTCACCATTTAGTGGACAACATGAGTTTTTCCTGGTCAATGATCTTTAATTATGTCCCGAATGCGCAGCATTTATTTATACGACCCGATGCAAACAACCTTCTCTAGTCATGGCGCAAAAAAAAAATCCAACCAACACAAAATGCCAACGGACATGGTCACTAAACTGTGTGGATATTATTTTAAGAAACGTTTAATCACCATAAAAGATTCAAAATTACACCCATCTACATCCGTTACAAAGCATGATGGGAAAAATGCAAAACACTCCCCAGACTTATTAATGTTTGGTGCATTTTAGCTTCTTGATATTTCTGATTGGTTACAAAACTTTAAGGAGGTCCTCACGGAAGGAGACAAGGTATAAGTCGAACTTTCACATACTCTTCATAACCAATTATATTATTTATATAGCCATTATAGTAAAGCACTAAGCCTTCTGGGTAATGTAGTTTATAGACATTTAGCAACCCACCGGCATCCTGACTTCCTAGTTTATATGCATTCATAATTTATTTAACCTTTATTTATCCAGGGTAAGGCAATTCGGAATGTCATTTTATTTGCAATGCTAACCCAGCAAAGATGCAGAATTTACATGTTACAGATGTTGAAGTTTGATGATAATCTCTCATCGTCTCTCAGATATCAACAAAAATGTAAAGGTGTAGGAACATAAAAGAATGTTTAAGATGGACAAACACTTGTCAAGCATTAAATGCGAATGACAGAGCGGACAACTAGGATTCCATAACACATTTATAAACCAGCGTGGTAGGGATTGGGTGCAAGGTGGGTGACATTTTTTAATGTGTGTGAGCAAAGGCATTCGAGGTGGAGCACATGTGAGCAACATCAGACGTGCACACCGTGGCCATACCAGTAGCACACCTTTCTCGAACCTGACATCATACCAATTTGAAAGCCTTATTATTTTAATCAAATGACAGCAGTCATTTCCATGGGATTATTTTCTAATATAGGTGATTTGGCCCACTTACAATACAAATAACAGAAATAAGTTAGTTTTTCATGAGCTATATGCTAGTATTGTTTGTCTGTGTGGGGGTCCTGCTTTGGAAAGAATTACAGAAAGATTACATTTAGAAACATTCACATGTTGCACAATGAGATGTAAGCATGGGATAAAGAGTACATTCCTGTAACTTTCTGTCTGTAAAATAAATTGTTTATGAGCATTTATGTAATCTAGTAACAGCATTTCATTATTAATATCTATCAATTAACATTCTGAATAAATTAGAGTACAATAAGCTCACATCTGATTGGGGAGTCATAGTGTAACAACCTGGAATTTACACTCAATGTGTGGTGTTGGAGTGGTCCGACTTTTTGTGTGGCCATAAACGCATCACTGGCTAAGTGCCATGAGAGCGGCTCCTGCTATTATGTCAAATGTTAAAGAGTTGCAGACGCAATGGCAGAGGGGTTAGTGCGTCTGCCTCAAGAAGGTCCTGGGTTCGATCCTGTGCTCGGGATCTTTCTGTGTGGAGTTTGCATGTTCTCCCCGTGACTGCGTGGGTTCCCTCCGGGTACTCCGGCTTCCTCCCACCTCCAAAGACATGCACCTGGGGATAGGTTAATTGGCAACACTAAATTGGCCCTAGTGTGTGAATGTTGTCTGTCTATCTGTGTTGGCCCTGCGATGAGGTGGCGACTTGTCCAGGGTGTACCCCGCCTTCCGCCCGAATGCAGCTGAGATAGGCTCCAGCACCCCCCGCAACCCCGAAAGGGATAAGCGGTAGAAAATGGATGGATGGATGGTCAAAGAGTTGGTTTAAGCCTGGTTTGTATGACTAGCTTTGCGAGATATACGTTTTTCTAATGTTTTAGGTCTGGTTACGCCCGACAATAAGCAGTTCTGCTCAATAAAGTGGTCATCCTGACCTCCTTAGAGCGTCTCAACAATAATAACAATAATTACCATCTTCACTATGATGAAATGGTTTCTCCCGAGTGCCAGCTAGAAGAGATCGCTGATAATATGCGTGTTCCAGTTGTATCCTCTTTGACAGGGGAGGCGATGCATCCGCTCTGTGTGTCCTCCGATGTCTTGTCGGCAGCACAATCATCGTGCTAAATGCAAACAGTGTTGGCACGGCATTTGTTCTCAACTTCTTTAGGCCGTCCACTCTACGTTGCTCGTATTGTGTCTCATCAAAATGATCCTTTAAAGAATATGGGAAAAACAAGACCATATATTAAATAATGTACTGCACTGTAGAGGTTTGCACAGGGTTAGGATTTGTGCCAATGACGCATTACATGTACCTTTGCTCTGGACTTGGTAAACTTAAGTGAAATTACTGTATTTTCTGGACCATAGGGCGCACCGGATTATAAAGCACACCGGATTATAAAGCGCACTGCCGATGAGCGAGTCTATTCATACAAAAGGCGCACCGGATTATAAGGCGCATCAAAGGCCTACTGAAATAATTTTTTTTAATTTAAACAGGAATAGCAGATTCATTCTATGTGTCATACTTGATCATTTCGCGATATTGCCATATTTTTGCTGAAAGGATTTAGTAGAGAAAATCGACGATAAAGTTCGCAACTTTTGCTCGCTGATAAAAAAAAGCCTTCCCTGTACCGGAAGTAGCGTGACGTCACAGGAGCTAGTATTCCTCACAATTCCCCGTTGTTTACAATGGAGCGAGAGAGATTCGGAGCGACAAAGCGACGATTACCCCATTAATTTGAGCGAGGATGAAAGATTCGTAGATGAGGAACGTTACAGTGAAGGACTAGAGAGGCAGTGATGGACGTATCTTTTTTCGCTCTGACCGTAACTTAGGTACAAGCTGGCTCATTGGATTCCACACTCTCTCCTTTTGCTATTGTGGATCACGGATTTGTATTTTAAACCACCTCGGATACTATATCCTCTTGAAAATGAGAGTCGAGAACGCGAAATGGACATTTAAAGTGACTTTTATCTCCACGACAATACATCGGTGACACACTTAGCTACTGAGCTAACGTGATAGCATCGTTCTCAAATGCAGATAGAAACAAAATAAATAAATCCCTGACTGGAAGGATAGACAGAAGATCAACAATACTATTAAACCATGTACATGTAACTACACGGTTAAAAATTCTCAGCCTGGTAAGGCTTAACAATGCTGTTGCTAACGACGCTAAGGCTAATTTAGCAACTTAGCAACCGGACCTCACAGAACTACGATAAAAACATTAGCGCTCCACCTACGCCAGCCAGCACTCATCTTCCCATCAACAGCCGTGCTCACCTGCGTTCCAGCGATCAACGGCGCGACGAAGGACTTCATCCGTGGGTTTGGCGGCAAGCATCGGCTAGGCGTCTGCTAAGTAAGTAGTCCTTGTTGTGTTGCTGTAAGTATTGTACTTAGCCGCTAATACACCAATCGATCCCACCTACAACGTTCTTCTTTGCAGCCTCCATTGTTCATTTAACAAATTGCAAAAGATTCACCAACACAGATGTCCAGAATACTGTGGAATTTTGTCGAAGAAAACAAGAGGTTTTTGTATCTGGTCGATGGGGTCCAACCACTTCCGTGGATTTTGTGACGTCACGCGCATAAATCATATCCAAAGGAGTTTTTCAACCGGAAGTGTGGCGGGAATTTTAAAATTGCACTTTATAAGTTAACCCGGCCGTATTGGCATGTGTTGCAATGTTAAGATTTCATCATTGATATATAAACTATCAGACTGCGTGGTCGGTAGTAGTGGCTTTCAGTAGGCCTTTAAAGGGGTCATATTATGATTTTTTCTAAATGTAAAAGACTTCCTTGTGGTCTACATAACATGTAATGGTGGTTCTTTGATCAAAATGTTGCATAGATGATGTTTTATAGACCATCTTCAAGTCGCTTTCTGACAAGTCGCTTCAGGTGGGCGGTCTTATTTACGTGGCTCACTTTCGACAGCGTCTTCTCCCCGTCATCTTTGTTGTAGCGGTGTAGCGTGCAAGGACGGGGGTGCAAGAAGTGTCAAAAGATGGAGCTAACTGTTTTAATGACATTCAGACTTTACTTCAATCAACAGCGGAGCAGCATCGCCTCATCCGGAAACAACAACGCCGGAAATGTGTCCCGTGAAAAACCATCCGACCGGAACTCTCTAATAACTAAAGTTCCTTGGGTGAATAATGTAAACCCACTACACCGGTATGTTTTATCGCTTCCATAGCGAGATATAAGTTAGAACTTTACGCTACTTTATATTAGAAATGGCAACAGCAGAGGGTGAATGTCCCATAACAAGAAGATAGAGAAAAAGAAGAAGCTTATCGACTACGGTGGCGGACACGCGCAAATTTTCAGGACTTATGCAGATCTCAAATACACATCAGCAGGCACCAGAAGGTAAGAAAAGTTGGTTTTGCATAATATTGTGAAACAAAACGCCAGATAATATGTCTGTTAATGGGTGCCATTTTGCGGTCCTTATACACACACCACAGTAATACTTGTATCT
This sequence comes from Entelurus aequoreus, assembly GCF_033978785.1. Lineage (NCBI taxonomy): Eukaryota > Metazoa > Chordata > Actinopteri > Syngnathiformes > Syngnathidae > Entelurus > Entelurus aequoreus. Next base: position 12,007,752 of record NC_084747.1, on the reverse strand, counting down.
CTGACTATGGTAGCCGTAATGGGCCGACAATCCATCAAGCGGTGTGGCTTCAAAGTCATACCAAAACATTTTGACAGATTTTTGAGTGCAGAGTGTAATGTTCTTTATTTTCAATGGAACATTTCAAGTTTTGGTGTTGTTTACTGGCGTCATATTGCAGTCTACACGTACCAAAATGATTCCCGGGCGCCGCGCCGCTGCTGCCCACTGCTCCCCAAGGGGATGGGACAAATGCAGAGGACAAATTTCACCACATCTAGTGTGTGTGTGACAATCATTGGTACTTTAATCTTTAATCTTAATCTCTTGCGTGTGACTACCATCTACTGGTCACACTTATCATTACACCATGTACCAAATACAATTGCTTCAAGGTCGGTACGCACAACCAGAATTATTCCGTACATTAAGCGCAGCAGGTTATAAGGCGCACTGTCGATTTTTGAGAAAATGAAAGGATTTCAAGTGCGCCTTATAGTCGGAAAAATACGGTATCTTTATACCGCATTTTTTGGATTATAAATCGCTCCGGAGTATACGTCGCAACGGCCGAAAATGCATAATAAAGAATGAAAAAAACATATACGTCGCACTCGAGTATAAGTCGCATTTTTGGGGGAAATTTATTTGATAAAATCCAACACCAAGAATAGACATTTGAAAGGAAATTTAAAATAAATAAAGAATAGTGAACAACAGGCTGAATAAGTGTACGTTATATGAGGCATAAATAACCAACTGAGAACGTGCCTGGTATGTTAACGTAACATATTATGGTAAGAGTCATTCAAATAACTATAACATATAGAACATGCTATACGTTTACCAATCTCCTAATCGCTAAATCCCATGAAATCTTCTTCCTCTGTGTCGCTTCTAAACAACTCTGCCAACTCCAAAGGTATGCGCCGCTTCCTCTTGCCGTTTTCTGCTGCATATTTCACTACGTCCAGCTTGTAATCTGCAGTATATGATTTCCTTTTTGGCGCCATTTTTGTTCAGCCCTTCTCAGTTTTTATAAGTTACCGCCAATGTTGAAATGATCCATTTTTATAGCTACGGACGTAGTAGCAGGTAGCATTCCATGACCCACAATGCACTTATGCCATGACGCACAATGCGCTTCTGCCATGACCCGCCCCCGCCGAATTTTTATTGGTTGACGTGTGTGTGTGACGATTGCTGACGTGTGTGTGACGATTGCTGACGTGTGTGTGACGATTGCTGACGTGTGTGTGACGATTGCTGACGTGTGTGTGACGATTGCTGATATTCGCCTCGTCTCTTACGGGAATGAGATAAATAATATTATTTGATATTTTACGGTAATGTGTTAATAATTTCACACATAAGTCACTCCGGAGTATAAATCGCACCCCCGGCCAAACTATGAAAAAAACTGTGATTTATAATCCGAAAAATACGGTAATATGAATCTCTACAGACCAAATTACACGACCGTATTGACTATTGTTGGATACAAAGCCCACGAAATACAGATTTATCGTTTTAAAGTATGCGCTGATTGAGCAGCTGAAGTTCAATTTTTTACTCAATGTCTCATAGTTAAATGTAGGGCTAAACGATTAATCGACATCAAGGTTTTAATTAGTGCGATTACGTAACCGCATGAGGCGGAGTTGTTTTTTCCTCCGCCGTCACCGACGTTTGAGTGACAAGACATGTTGGCCACTCCGAATTGTTGAGCCTCGCGTTTCGTCCTCGCTTCATTCAAACGGGGAGACAAGATCTCACTCTGTGCATCGCGCTCAGGTTTATTTAACGGTAGAATTAACTGATGGCAGTGAGCCCTCTGTTCAGTCATTCAAAATCTTTGTCTCGGTGGGCCGAGAGCCACTTACCGAGACCGCACAAACAGGAAGCACGTACAGAGAACCTTGCAACTTGCCAGTGAGAAGTTACGCAGCGTAAAAAAAATTAGGAGGAAAAAAGTATTGTGGGACTATTTCAACTTCAAATCGGATGGGCAATATGAGCCCATCAACACGGGTGAACGAGCAAGAATGCCGTGATATCAACAAAAGAAAAGACGTCTGACCTAGTTGGGACAAACAAAGCACTTTAAGATGTTCAATATTTAGATTACATTTTTGATTAAAAAAATGGGAGTCTACTTTTTTTGCTTGTTTATCTATTTAGTATGACAATGTTATTTACTAGTAGGAATGATACTCGAAACCGGTTTTCCCGGTTGTTTGATAAGAAAAGAACAGAGTCCTCGGACTCGAATCCCTTTTTGAGAACCGGTACCCGTTATCGAGACCACTATAGTAAAGAAAAAGAGTTGATTCTTTATTCGAATCCCGTCCCGACCAGAAATGCTCCGTGGGACATCACAAGAAATTACGTCACGTAGCTCAATCATTAGGAGCAGATAGCGAAAGCAGGAAAACAATGGACGGGAAAAAGCGCTCCAAGGTGTAATAAAGTTCAAAACAAAAGCTATAATCCATCGGATAACTTTACTGAGAGATTTGAGCAGGGTACAAACACTTTTACGACCAACCGGAAACATAGCAACCAGGCTAGCAACGCACCTCCTTTACGGCAGCTGTCGTAACGTTCTTAAAACAACCGCAGCACTTACATATACATACAACATATCTCCCTTTTTTAACTTTAGTTTTTCTCTCCTTGTAAACAAAACAAAATCACACTGTATATGTGTTGTCTGTCTAATTATAAATAATGCAGACGAGGCGTGTTGGCTGAGTTCTTGACGTTTACTTTCACAGCGTGGCAACATGCAACACTTTTCGGGGCTACCGCACATGCTCGTCACTCCCGTTGCATGCTGGGTAATGTAGTTGTTATATTCTCTAGCTCATAACATCTTTCCCCCTATAAAGAAATAATGTTAACTCAATAAAGTGTATTTCTTTTTATAGCTTTAACTTTTCATTTTTTAGCATTGTTACCACATTTGCAAACAACTTTTCTCTTCATAGAATTTTCTTTCAATAAAGAAATAAAGTGCAAAAATGTCAAAGCATCATAACTAAATAAATGATAAATAACAAAATAACAAACAGTTACGTCAAATAGCAGCAGAAGTGCACTTTTTGGAGAGCTGTATTATTTTTAGTTTTGTGCCCAAGGGACTGATTATATTTAACACTATATTATTATTTATACACCTATAGTGATCACAGAGACAGCTTGTTTTTGTGTTACTGTATATATTTGTTTCTCTGAAAAATCCCACCTAATATACTTTGGGTAACAACAGTCAATATTTATTTATTTTATTTTATTTTTTTAGGTGAGTAACAGTCAATATTTATTTATTTATTAGATTTTATTTTTTTATTATACAATAAAAGTGAGCTTTTGTTAAACCAAATATTGTGTGTTTTTTTCCATATACAACAACCTATCTGGACTCGATAAAAGAATCGATAAGGAATCGGTTCGATAAGAGGATTCGATAATAGGCTCGAACTGGATAATTCCTTATCAAACATCATCCCTATTTACTAGGGCTGTGAATCTACTAGGGCTGTGAATCTACTAGGGCTGTGAATCTTTCACACATTCCTCCATAAAATAGATAACGGCTGTGCTAAATTTCTATATTACTTAAAAGAAAACTGTTTTTTATATATATATATATATATATATATATATAAAATGCTACCCAAACATTTAATGAAGTCAAATAAAAACTACGGCAACAAGTGAAGTATCCCATGTTAGAATAATTTTAACTAAGTTATCACAAAATGTTGTGTTTCAATGAGTTCCCGGCGAGAAGACAAAAGCTGTCTTTGATCCTACCAAGAAGAAGGCTTGTAAAACTCCACTGTGTAGGATGGGAAGCAACATGAAGGTGTTATGTTTCTTTGATGTATTGTAATCCACAGAAAGATGTTGTCTTGACCAGAGAACTACAAAGCCGAGAGGAAGCAGGGCCTACTCCCCTCAAGGCACCTCTTCTTTGAACTGTTTTACGACCTCTTCTTTGAACTGTTTTACGACCTTTTCTTTTAACTGTTTTACGACCTTTTCTTTGAACTGTTTGTAATCAATGGCGATGGCTGTTTACGACCCCTGTCCCTTAGAAACAGCTGTTGCCATGTAATCAGGGAAAGTCCAAATAAAAGAGGAGGCGTACAATCTTCCGCCTGAGCGTGATGGAGACTGTGCAAGAGTACAGCCCAGACGTCTCTCCTCAATTGAGCCAAATTTAATTCTGTCTCTGTTTAATTCCTTGCTTCTTGTCTTGTTTAATAGATGTCATCCGTGTTTGAACCTGACATCCCACACTTCTCTTTTTTAAAGTAAATCTGTACAGCAAATATGGACATCTACATCAGCAATAGGATTTGCCTGAGTGGCTGGATTTTTTTATTTTTATTTTATTTATTAAGATTAGTTACAAATTAGAATCGCGGTTCCTTCGAAAATCGTTGTTTTGACACCCCTATTATTTACCTTCCAATTACAGTACAATGGTAAACAATTCTACAGTAATGAGAAATAAAAGTGTATATCCTTTTAAATGGTTACCTGCATTAATATTATTTATTATGATTACATTATAAACACTGTATCATTTTTTGTATCGATTATTCCTTCAGTTTAAGAGCATGATGTAGACAAAAGCTCTTAGTCTGTCTGCATAAAGCCAAATATTTTTTTTAAGTAAATGTTTGCATATTGTTTTAATGTGTGGCACCTTGAGACAACAATATGTTTATTCACAGTCAAGAAGTAAGACTTCTTCCTTCGCTTGTTATTCTCGCAGTTTTATGCATCAATATGTATAAAACATAAACCTCACAAATTGAATTGCACATTTGGAGAGAAAAATCGCAATTCGTTTTTTTCCCTTTTTTAATTTCATTTGGGATTTAAAATGTACGTAAATACTACAACATGTTTATATTAATCAGATTTGGTCTTGACCTCTGTATGTATGATGAGATTATCGCAGATCTTCAAGATGCAACCTTTTAATCAAATTTGAATAATAGGATATTGAAACTGATGTGGTGGATTTAAAGATTCCTTTTTTATTTATAAATGAAATTGTAAATGGGTATTTGGTGGGTAGATTTGGAAATGTATTGTATTGTATCTTGTATATTATATGATGATGTATATTTTAACTGTGGATCCCTGTCCATAAGCTGTGTGCTTCTAGGGATGACCTTTTTGCAGAACGGACTCTGATATTAAAAAAAGAACCAATAATATAATACAAAACTATGTCTGTGTGTAAATAAATAGATATATAGGTATTAGTTTGGATTATCAGTGACACATGCCGAAAAGTCGCAATTTTGAAGCAAAGTTTTGTTAGGCAAAGTGTATTCATTCATTCAGTGTTACTGAGAGTGAGAGGTATTCCACGTTTCCCATGTGTATGCATGCTTACCTCGCACAAGATACTGTAGTCGTTGGCTCTCCAGCCTTCCCGGCCAACGTTCACTTCCCATATTTTTCTCCTTTCTGGGTCGCGGGGAAAGCGGTGCATATGCTTCCCCGAGGTATTTCGATAGGAGCAGCCCGGTGCTGCACAACAGGGCATGTTTACACGTGGGAAAACTCTTCAAAACCCTGTGAATTAAAATCGATGTCCGATGAGGAAGTGCAAGCTAGAGTTAGCTAGCTATAGCAAATGTGCATGCATAGGGGTAGCTAGAGATGTCCGATAATGGCTTTTTTGCCGATATCCGATATTCCGATATTGTCCAACTCTTAATTACAGATTCCGATATCAACCGATACCGATATATACAGTCGTGGAATTAACACATTATTGTGCCTAATTTTGTTGTGATGCCCCGCTGGATGCATTAAACAATGTAACTTTACCATGAATTGATTAACGTGGACCCCCGACTTAAACAAGTTGAAAAACGTATTCGGGTGTTACCATTTAGTGGTCAATTGTACGGAATATGTACTGTACTGTGCAATCTACTACTACAAGTTTCAATCAATCAATCAAAAACAAGGTTTTCCAAAATAAGAGAACAACTTCAACTCCAGTTATGGAAAAAAGTGCCAACATGACACTGCCATATTTATTATTGAAGTCACAAAGTTTGGTGATAGCGGGGAGTGTATATTGTAGCGTCCCGGAAGGGTTAGTGCTGCAGGTATTTCTTCTTTTGTGTTTATGTTGTGTTACGGTGCGGGCGTTCTCCCGAAATGTGTTTGTCATTCTTGTTTGGTGTGGGTTCATAGTGTGGCGCATATTTGTAACAGTGTTAAAGTTGTTTATACGGCCACCCTCAGTGTGACCTGTATGGCTGTTGACCAAGTATGCCTTGCATTCTCTTAAGTGTGTGTGAAAGCCGCATAAATTATGCGACTGGGTCGGCACGCTGTTTGTACGCAGGAAAAGCGTACGGTAAAACATGGACGTAGGGCCTACGTCCGTGTTTTACCGGATACGTACCGCTCCGTACAACGGGGTTTTAAAAAGTCAGTGATGTTACTTCTTGAAACCGATACCGATAATTTCCGATATTACATTTTGAAGCATTTATCGGCATCTCTAGCGGTAGCTTAAAGGCCTACTGAAATTATTTTTATTTATTTAAACGGGGATAGCAGATCTATTCTATGTGTCATACTTGATCATTTTGCGATATTGCCATATTTTTACTGAAAGGATTTAGTATAGAACAACGACGATAAAGATTGCAACTTTTGGTATCTGATAAAAAAAAGGCTTGCCCCTACCGGAAGTAGCGTGACGTAGTCAGTTGAACATATACGCAAAGTTCCCTATTGTTTACAATGATGGCCGCATGAAGTGAGAGAGATTCGGACCGAGAAAGCGACAATTTCCCCATTAATTTGAGCGAGGATGAAAGATTTGTGGATGAGTAAAGTGCAAGTGAAGGACTAGTGGGGAGTTGAAGCTATTCAGATAGGGAAGATGCTGTGAGAGCCGGGGGTGACCTGATATTCAGCTGGGAATGACTACAACAGTAAATAAACACAAGACATATATATACTCTATTAGCCACAACACAACCAGGCTTATATTTAATATGCCACAAATTAATCCTGCATAAAAACACCTGCGTGTTTTTTATGCTAGCTCCTAGCTCCTCTGCTAGCTCCTAGCTCCATAGAACACGCCAATACAATTCAAACACCTGATCAACACACACAATCACTCAGCCCAAAAGACCGTTCACCTAACCCAAGGTTCATAAAGCTTATATATTTTTAAAAAGTTACGTACATACGCAAAAAAAAGTTGCGCACATACGGTCAAGCGATCAAATGTTTAGAAGCCAAAGCTGCATACTCACAGTAGCACGTCTGCGTCTTTGTCATCCAAATCAAAGTAATCCTGGTAAGAGTCTGTGTTGTCCCAGTTCTCTACAGGCGTCTCTGTATCGAAGTCAAAAGTCCTCCTGGTTAGAGTCTCTGTTATCCGAGTTCTTCCATCTTGACTGCATCTTTCGGGAATGTAAACAAAGAAGCGCCGGCTGTGTACTGTTGTTGCTGACTACGTTCGAAAAATACGTCCATTTCGCACCGACAACTTTCTTCTTTGCTTGCTCAGTTTCCTTCTCCATAATGCAATGAACATGATTGCAACAGATTCACGAACACAGATGTCCAGAATACTGTGGAATTATGAAATGAAAACAGAGCTTTTTCGTATTGGCTTCAATGTGGAAGGCATACCCGTGTTCCCCGGGCTACGTCACGCGCATACGTCATCCGCAGAGGCGTTTCGAACCGGAAGTTTAGCGGCAAATTTAAAATGTCACTTTATAAGTTAACCCGGCCGTATTGGCATGTGTTATAATGTTAAGATTTCATCATTGATATATAAACTATCAGACTGCGTGGTCGGTAGTAGTGGGTTTCAGTAGGCCTTTAACCCTTGTGTAATGTTCATATTGTTGTTACTCAGCCAGCGTTTGTGGGTACTGTGGGACCCAATTTTTATGACTTGCCTAGTTTTTATGAAATTCCTAGCGCCAACACTGATGGAGTTTTGGTGCGTGCAAAACAGCAGCAGGCGGCTGTGGCCTGCGGGACGGTTCTAATACTAATCAAATATCAATTTGGGAGCCATAGATCATTCATTCGCGGGCCTTGACTTTGACACCCCTGATTTAGGAGATGGTTTCAAACAGAGTTGACCTAACTCGATATACTACAACTCTGTGTCTGGGCTTTTGTCAACATCCATCCATCCATCCATCCATTTTCTACCGCTTGTCCCTTTCGGGGTCGCGGGGGGTGCTGGAGCCTATCTCAGCTGAATTTGGGTGGAAGGCGGGGTACACCCTGGACAAGTCGCCACCTCATCGCAGGGCCAACACAGACAACATTCACACTCACATTCACACACTAGGGCCAATTTAGTGTTGCCAATCAACCTATCCCCAGGTGCATGTTTTTGGAGGTGGGAGGAAGCCGGAGTACCCGGAGGGAACCCACGCAGTCACGGGGAGAACATGCAAACTCCACACAGAAAGATCCCGAGCCCGGGATTGAACTCAGGACCTTCGTATTGTGAGGCACATGCACTAACTCCTGTTTCAATGTGTTGCCCGCTTTTGTCAACATTTGAAGTTTATTTTTTTTCATTCAAATCTGCCAGTTATCACATAAAATATCATAAAAGTTGAGATCAAATCAAGTTGTCTTTCAAAATTCAACAACAAGGTTGTTTGAAACATTTAAGAATGAGTAAACCTCCACTCCCTTGCAAAATGCTCAAGGTTTCATTCTCTGGTAGCAGCCAGCCCAGCTGGAACACTTCACTCTTCACTCAACACATTCGCCGTAACGTCATCAAAGCTCACAGCATTCGCACACAACGGCAACATTTGGGAAGCAGGATGTGTTGATATAAAAAAAGTAATCAAACAAAGCTTGTTTAGGTTTCACATACAGTATGTATCTCAAAGCACATAATTGTGATGCGTATAAGAACCCTTGAATAAAGTTTGGACCTGAGGCATCCCCAGTTTTTAACCCCAGTAGATGCACTAATAATATTATTAATAATAATATAACAATTATTTTGATAATACATTATTTAGATTTTTATTGTCCACTGATGATAATCCTGCATAAATCAGATACACTACTTTACAATCTGAAGGGAAACTTGACATATTTATAATCATAATGACAGGTTGTATGATTATTGAAATACACATTCTGGCTATATTGGATTAATTTTGTCGGCATTATTTATTTTTTTAAAAACACTAAATCATTTGGGGGTTAAGGGTTATTTAGGGAGCATTTAGCACCCCTAAAAAGGCCAAATGACACCACTGGTTGGAGCTTGTGATGAAACACATTTCTGATGAAACAAAGACCATCCATCCATCCATTTTCTACCGCTTGTCCCTTTTGGGGTCGCAGGGGGTTCTGGAGCCTATCTCAGCTGCATTCGGGCGGAAGTCGGTGTACACCCTAGGGGACGGCGTGGCGAAGTTGGGAGAGTGGCCGTGCCAGCAATCTGAGGGTTACTGGTTCAATCCCCACCTTCTACCATCCTAGTCACGTCCGTTGTGTCCTTGGGCAAGACACTTCACCCTTGCTCCTGATGGGTCCTGGTTAGCGCCTTGCATGGCAGCTCCAGCCATCAGTGTGTGAATGTGTGTGTGAATGGGTGAATGTGGAAATACTGTCAAAGCGCTTTGGGCTCCTTAAAACGGGGTAGAAAAGCGCTATACAAGTACAACCATTTACCATTTACCCTGGACAAGTCGCCACCTCATCACAGGGCCAACACAGATAGACAGACAACATTCACACTCACATTCACACACTAGGGACCATTTAGTGTTGCCAATCAACCTATCCCCAGGTGCATGTTTTTGGAGGTGGGAGGAAGCCGGAGTACCCGGAGGGAACCCACGCAGTCTCGGGGAGAACATGCAAACTCCACACAGAAAGATCCCGAGCCCGGGATTGAACTCAGGACCTTCGTATTGTGAGGCACATGCACTAACCCCTGTACGACATGAATATGACAATATTGTGGACTTCCTGATCGAGGGGTGCGCATAAAACGTTGGCTACAATAGCCAATCGATGGGAGTGTTTACATGCAAAAGAGGATTATAGAGTAGATACATTATATTTCCAAAAGTCTTTGGCCACCCATCCAAATTATCAGAATCAGGTGTCTTAATCACTAGGCCCGGCCACAGGTATATAAACTCAAGCACTTAGGCATGGAGTCTGTTTCTACAAACAGTTGTAAAAGAATGGGCCGCTCTCAGGAGCTCAGTCATCTCCAGCGTGGAACTGTCATAGGATGCCACCTGTGCAACAAATCCAGTCGTGAAATGTCCTCGCTCCTAAATATTCCAAAGTTGGCTTTATTATAAGAAAATTGGCTTTATTATAAGAAAATGGAAGAGTTTGGGAACAACAGCAACTCAGCCACGAAGTGGTAGGCCACGTAAACTGACAGAAAGGTGTCAGCGGGTGCTGAAGCGCATAGAGCAAAGAGGTCGCCGACTTTCTGCACAGTCATTTGCTACAGGGCTGGCTTTGGAGGTTGCCAGGAGAACGGTATATGTTGGACTGCATTGTGCCGAGTGTGACATTTGGTGGAGGAGGAATTATGGTGTGGGGTTGTTTTTCAGGAGTTGTGCCAGTGAAAGGAACTTTGAATGCTCCAGGATACTTAAACATTTTGGGCAATTCCATGCTCCCAACCTTGTGGGAACAGTTTGGAGCGGGCCCCTTCCTCTTCCAACAAGACTGTGCACCGGTGCACAAAGCAAGGTCCATAAAGGCATTAATGACAGAGTCTGGTGTGGATGAACTTGACTGGCCTGCACAGAGTCCTGACCTGAACCAGATAGAACACCTTTGGGATGAATTAGAACGGAGACTGAGAGCCGCTTTTGGAAGAATGGTCGAAAATTTCTATAAAGACACTACGCAACCTTGTGGACAGCCTTCCCAGAAGAGTTGAAGCTGTAATAGCTGCAAAAGGTGGACCGACATCATATTGGACCCTATGGGTTAGGAATGGGATGGCACTTCAAGTTCTTATGTGAGTCAGGGCAGGTGGCCAAATACTTTTGGCAACATAGTGTATCTCAAAAGCACATAATTGTGATGCGTATAAGAACTCTTGATTAAAGTTCGGACCTGAGGCATCCCCAGTTTTTAAAGACGGGAGGCTTAACCACACGTAGATTCACTAATAATAATAATGATAATAATATAACAATAATTATGATAATACATTATTTTGATTTTTATTGTCCATTGATGATAATCCTGCATACATCAGATAAGATACTTTACACTCTGAAGGGAAACTTGACATATTTATAATCATAATGACAGGTTGTATGATTATTACAATTTGCATTATGGCTATATTCGATTAAATGTGTCTGCATTATTTATTTAAAAAAAAAAAAAAACACCAAATAATTTGGGGGTTAAGGGTTATTTCAATCAATCAATCAATCAATGTTTATTTATATAGCCCTAAATCACAAGTGTCTCAAAGGGCTGTACAAGCCACAACGACATCCTCTGTACAGAGCCCACATTTAGGGAGCATTTAGCCCCCCTAATAAGGCCACCACTGACAACACAGTTCGGATGAAACAAAGACATAAATATGACAATATTGTGGACTTTCTGATCATGGAGTGCACATAAAACGTTGGCTACAATGACCAATCAATGGGAGTGTTTACATGCAAAGGGGGACTAGTTTACAATCTCATAGTCTAGATATGTTAATCCCATTTTTAGAAAGTCAACAACCTTATTAAAGTTTTTTTTTTTCCATACAAATCTTGACGACAATATAGGCTGCATGTAAAAACCTTGTTATCGTTGTTCAAAAAGGTTGTTTCAACCAAATTAAGTCAATCATTCCTTTTTTAGTGCTTGTAAACTAGTGTGTGTATGTGGGACAGCGATGTCAGGAGTCTAATACTGTACAATAACAATAAGTCATATTAAAGAACAATATGGGGGTCACACAAATACATTCTAGGCTCAGTGTTCTGGCGAGAAGTGCTCCATATTGGATTTCCTACCTTGCACCTACTCACGCGTATGAATCCAAGGAACGTGTTAATGTAACCGCAATTAATGTAACTCTTTCATGTGAGTAAATAGTTATACTAACTAACTCTATATTATTGTATTTTGTCATAAGAGTACATATTTCACACCACAAATAATCAAATGTATGATTTGAGTTGGGGTTTTTTTTGTTGGGAAACTGAAAGCATCGGATTTTCGACATCGTCACATCCAACCATAACATAATACATTGTACTTGATTGTTTAACAGTTTGCAGTGTAAAATATGTATATTAAATAACAACAAATATTTGTAGCTCTATTTAATGTAACAACTTGTCGAGAGTGGAGGCTGCCTTTCATCCGAGTGCAGCTGGGATAAGCTCCAAGCGGTAGTGAACGGATGGTAAATGGTAAATGGGTTATACTTGTATAGCGCTTTTCTACCCCTTTTTAAGGAGCCCAAAGCGCTTTGACAGTATTTCCACATCCACCCATTCACACACACATTCACACACTGATGGCGGGAGCTGCCATGCAAGGCGCTAACCAGGACCCATCAGGAGCAAGAGTGAAGTGTCTTGCCCAAGGACACAACGGACGTGACTAGGATGGTAGAAGGTGGGGATTGAACCAGTAACCCTCAGATTGCTGGCACGGCCACTCTCCCAACTTCGCCACGCCGTCCCCCATAGATAGATCGGGGGTCAGCAACCTGCGGCTCTCAAGCCACATGCGACTCTGTAGTGCTGTCCTTTTGGCTCCCTGGAGCTTTCGCTAAAATTTATGAAAATGTAAAAAGATGGGGGAAAACATTTTTTTGGTTTTAATATGGTTTCTGCAGGAGGACAAACGTGACACCTAATTGTTAGAAATCCCACTGTTTGTATTAAACATGCTTCACTGATGGGAGTATTTGGCGAGCGCCGTTTTGTTTTACTAATTTTGGCGGTCCTTGAACTCACCGTAGTTTGTTTACAGGCACAACTTTCTCCGACGCTGACACGGACATACGTGGTTTATGCCACTCCTTCTTCTTTGTCTCATTTTGTCCACCAAACGTTTTATGCTTTGCGTGAATGCACAAAGGTGAGCTTTGTTGATGTTATTGACTTGTTGGGAGCGCTAAATCCATTGGAGGAAGACAGCCTGAAGTTTCCTTTAAGTTGGACACACACATCTATACTTTTGGCCATTCTAAGTCAGTAATTTCCAGGAGTTATCGCACCCTCTGAAATGCATCGCTTTTACTAATGTTGTCCAACTTTGTAAAATGTGTAGAATAAATATTACATTTTAACATTTCTGTCAACGAAGATTTGCCTCAGCCTGCGACACATAGTCATTTTGATAGTAGGCTAATATAGCTAATATAGACACTTATATCATGTGTTGTCTTCATTATAACACTTATATACGACTTTTAAAGTCATTTTGATGGTAGGATAATATAGCTCACTGGATCGGTTCACAGCCGATTGTGAAGCGACTGGGATGGGAATCAGCACCTCCAAGTCCGAGTCCATGGTTCTCGCCCGGGAAAGGGTGGAGTGCCATCTCCGGGTTGGGGAGGAGATCTTGCCCCAAGTGGAGGAGTTCAAGTACCTCAGGTTCTTGTTCACGAGTGAGGGAAGAGTGGATCGTGAGATCGACAGGCGGATCGGTGCGGCGTCTTCAGTTATGCGGACTTTGTATCGATCCATTATGGTGAAGAAGGAGCTGAGCCGGAAGGCAAAGCTCTCAATTTAACGGTCGATCTACGTTCCCATCCTCACCTATGGTCATGAGCTTTGGGTTATGACCGAAAGGCATATTTGCCAACCTTGAGACCTCCGAATTTTCAAGTATTTCTAATATATATATATATACATAAATAATCCGTTCATGAATGAGTATATCCGTTCGGCCACCGTGTTCAATGGAGAAGTCTGATCTACAAAATGTGCAGGCAGCATACCCCTTCCCCTTCCAGCTGTCCTGGATGAACTGAAGTTATTTTTTCCAATCATTTTGGAACTTGCGAGCGTACTTCTTCTTCTTACTCGTCGTCGCCATGTCTCTTCTTCGTTCTTCTGCTTCGTCTCTGTTATGTTTTTGGACATTACTACTTGCCGTAGTTTTGAAGCAATGCATGATGGGAATCCAGATGTTGTGTGTCAGTGTATTAACGTGCCGGCTGGAATAAACACACGCTGAGAAATAGCTCCGTGCCTGCCTACTTTATGGGTTATAGATAAACCTATGGATAACGGAGACATATATAATAGTCTCCTTTTCAGGTGAGAGAGGACGCTAAAGGCAGTGCCTTTAAGGCACGCCCCCAATATTGTTGGTGGAAATCGGGATAAATTCGGGAGAATGGTTGCCCCGGGAGATTTTCGGGAGGGGCACTGAAATTCGGGAGTCTACAGGGAAAATTGGGAGGGTTGGCAAGTATGCCGAAAGGACAAGATCACGGGTACAAGCGGCCGAAATGATCTTCCTCCGCCGGGTGGCGGGGCTCTCCCTTAGAGATAGGGTGAGAAGCTCTGCATCCGGGAGGAGCTCAAAGTAAAGCCGCTGCTCCTCCACATGGAGAGGAGCCAGATGAGGTGGTTCGGGCATCTGGTCAGGATGCCACCCGAACGCCTCCCTAGGGAGGTGTTTGGGGCACGTCCGACCGGTAGGAGGCCACGGGGAAGACCCAGGACACGTTGGGAAGACTATGTCTCCCGGCTGGCCTGGGAAAGCCTCGAGATCCCCCGGGAGGAGCTGGACAAAGTGGCTGGGTAGAGGGAAGTCTGGGCTTCCCTGCTTAGGCTACTGCCCCCGCGACCCGCCCTCGGATAAGCGGAATAAGATGGATGGATAGACACTAACATCGTGTGTTGTCTTCATTAAAACACTTACACAAGGCTTTCATTTTTTTGCGGCTCCAGACAGTTTTATTTTTGGTCCAATATGGCTCTTTCAACATTTTGGGTTGCTGACCCCTCGGATAGATTGATTGATTGATTGATTGAAACTTGTATTAGTAGATTGCACAGTACAGTACATATTCCGTACAATTGACCACTAAATGGTAACACCCCAATAAGTTTTTCAACTTGTTTAAGTCGGGGTCCACGTTAATCGATTCATGGTAAATACATTCATGGATTGGACTGAAGTGAAATCTTTTAATGCACATTTACACTTCCGCATTCCTTGGATTCTTATCCACTTTCTTCATTTGACTTTTGCATCCTTTCATCTCTGACGTGAACTCCACTGCCTTCTTCAAGCTAACAATCATGGCGGCTCTTTGTTTACGTTCTTCAACTAAGTCGGCTAAAATCAAATCGACGCTCTTTTCAGGGCTTGAAATAGCTTTAAAATTATGAAACTTCGAATCACTCACCTTCATCTTTCGTCTTTATCTCCGTTGGTGATTTGCTGGAAGTTGGTGGCGCTGATTCTCTTTCATGTTCTCTTTTAGCGGACGTCGCCATCTTAGCATAGCAGTAGTCGTCCATCTTCTATCACGTCTTCAATCTTCACTTCAGGTAACACCCCGTGGCTCCAAACTCAACTTCCGATACGTGGGCAAGATATATGTGCTGCTATATTTGCTATGAATCTGTTAAATCCTAAATTTGAAACTTCTCCGGAAAACCACTCGGTCCGCCATCTTGGGTTTTTTTTTTCGCTTTTTGGGATTCGCTGAGCTGTCCGATCGATTTGCGCATGCGCCAAAAGTCAGTGACTTCTGCATTGTTTCACCCCAGTAAAAGGCATGACAAAAACTGGCTATTTAACACACTTTATTGTGTATATTTCATAAAAGAGCCTTTACTTAATACAACATATATTATAAACTAATAAAACATAAGCTGCTTGTGTTGTTGCTGTGCTGCTCAATAGTTTTATCACAAAAATATAACCGTGCTATAACATTGCGCCAAAAAAATATTTCTATTTGAATATTTACATGATTTACATTTGCAAACATTCACCCATTGCCTTAATTTTTTTTTTTTGTTACAAACTAATCCATCTTTTGAGAAAATGACATTTGGTCAGTAATGTACCTATTTAATGACAGATGTATTTTCACTGCTAAATATAATAGAGTAAACAAGGTCAGATAGCATATTTTCCAAACCCAGAATGTAGCACTTGTGATCTTCCTTACAGGTGTTTACGCCCCTGGTCGAATATTAAATAATCAAAAATTATTCTGTTTGGATCAAAATATCTGAAAAAATTATCTGAAACGTTTTTTTTCATTTTTATTTTTATTTGTATTTGTATTTATATTTTTTATTTTTATTTTTAT
The DNA here is from genome assembly GCF_033978785.1 of Entelurus aequoreus. Taxonomy (NCBI): domain Eukaryota; kingdom Metazoa; phylum Chordata; class Actinopteri; order Syngnathiformes; family Syngnathidae; genus Entelurus; species Entelurus aequoreus. The sequence continues at coordinate 11,991,422 of NC_084747.1, read as the reverse complement.
TTTTATTTATTTTTTTTCATTTTTTTTTTTTTTTTATTATTATTTTATTTTTTATTTTTTACTTACGTTCCTTAGTTGACAGCATTTTTTTTTCTTCAAAAATATCGTAATTTTACTATTGTTTGGAATATATATATATATATATATATATATATATATATATATATATATATATATATATATATATATATATATATATATATATTTATTCTCATTGATGCTTTTTATTTTTATTCTTATTGTAATATTTTTCTATTTTGTTTCCACTTATACCCCCATTATTTACTTTTTACTTTTAAATTCCATCTCAATTCTGTACACTGCTGCTGGAATTTAAATTTTCCCGAGGGAACTCTCCTGAAGGAATCGATAAAGTACTATCTCTATCTATCTATCTATCTATCTATCTATCTATCTATCTATCTATCTATCTATCTATCTATCTATCTATCTATCTATCTAAACAACGGTACGTATCTGATAACCTCGTGATGTGACGTTACATAAAGCAAAAATAATTGCTATAATTGGAAGAATATATACATATTTAAACACTCATTGTAGCTTTTTCATTACGTTTATTTTGAAATAAAGAAAAGTATATCAGTGATCAACAAATGGTGTTAGTGTTGTAAGGAAGTCCATAAAAGAAGCGTTCGACTGAACACGTGACAACCAAAACATCAATGACGTCACACTGCTGACATCTAGTGGCGGTATTGGAAACTGCTTAGGATAAGAGTAAAAGAAAATAGAGACAGTGCAAATAAGATCGTCCATCCATCCATCCATTCATTTTCTACCGCTTTCCCTTTTGGGGTCGCGGGGGGTGCTGGAGCCTATCTCAGCTGCATTCGGGCGGAAGGCGGGGTACACCCTGGACAAGTCGCCACCTCATCACAGGGCAAATAAGATCGTCTTTATTGTCAATAATGTAACATAATAACAACACAACATTGTCACAACACTAACACCATTTCTTTATTTCAAAATAAACGTAATGAAAAAGCTACAATGAGTGTTTAAATATGTGTATCTTCTTCCAATTGAAGCAATTATTTTTGCTTTATGTGACGTCACATCACGAGGTTATCAGAAGATACGTACCGTTGTTTCCAAACAATAGTAAAATGACGATATTTTTGAAAAAAAAAAAAAAAATGCTGTCAACTAAGGAACCGAAGTAAAAAAATAAAAATAAAAATAAAAATAAATAAAAATAAATAAAAATAAATAAAAAATAATAATAAAATAAAAAAACTAAGGAACGGAAGTTGCTGGTTTCCCGCGCATGCGCAAAGTGATTGAGCAGTGGCAAAGCGAAAAGACCAAGATGGCGGACTGAGCGACGTGGCTTTCCAAAAACGTTTCACATGTACGATCTTACAGCCATTTAGATTCAAATGTAACATCATATACCTTAAGATTGGCCTTTTCTCAAAGCCGGCGAAATGGAAGTTGACGTTGGAGCGATGAAGTGCTATCTGAAATGAAGATCGAAGACGTGATAGAAGATGGACGACTACTGCATGATGGCGACGTCCTTTAAAAGAGAACATGAAAGAGAATCAGCGCCACCAACTTCCAGAAAATCACTTACGGATAAAAGGACGAAAACTGCGGACGAAGGTGAGCGGGGTGAAGTGATTTTGGAGGCTATCGTGAGCCCTGAAAAGAGTGATGATGAGACATGATTGTTGAAGAATGTAAAGAAAGAGCCGCCATGATTGTTAGCTTGAAGAAGGCAGTGGAGTTCACATCAGAGGAGATGAAAGAATGTTTAGCTGTTGTTACAAAGCAAAATATATTTTGGATCGACAAATGTTAGGCACTTCAAATATGTATTGTGAATAAACACTTTTCTTAATGTGCAAATAGTCAAAATCTCAATGATATGTTTTGATAACTGAACTATTTACTATTACAGTACAGTATTACCACTACATGACTATTTAAAGTTAAAAGTACCAATGATTGTCACACACACACTAAGTGTGACGAAATTATTCTCCGCATTTGACCCATCACCCTTGATCACCCCCTGGAAGTGAGGGGAGCAGTGGGCAGCAGCGGTGGCCGCGCCCGGGAATCATTTTTGGTGATTCAACCCCCAATTCCAACCCTTGATGCTGAGTGGAGGTATTGGGTCCCATTTTTATAGTCTTTGGTATGACTCGGACGGGGTTTCAACTCACAACCTACCGATCTCAGGGCGCACACTCTAACCACTAGGTCACTGAGTAGGTAAAGTATTTAAAGTAGTACCTCAGTTTTTGTTAGTAATCTGAACAAAAGCTTTTGTTGAAAACCAAATCGTTAAAAAACCGTAAACAATGTCTCCATAAAACCATGATCATTTTGGCCACAGTAACAGTGATAAGAAATGTTCATGTTGTTACATCCCTGATATAGTGTTAGGAAAAGTATTGTGATGTATCGCAATATCAATTTGTTTCCCCCCGCTGGTTTGTAATATCATAATGTCCGTCAAAACAGGTGTTTTCTGTGACTGTAGCTCCACTTGTCCAAGCCAAGTCATGTAAACATTGATCCACCATTCTGGCAAGGCACTAAATGAATGGCCATGAAACACTACACACACACACACACACACACACACAGTACACAGAACAATTAGTTGAGCGAGTTCAAGGAGAAACATCTCATGGATCACATGAGCTAAAGTATGTCTGTCTTGTTTGTGTCCTGCAGACATCCAGCAGATGATTGGTCATCCAGAAGAACTTCCCCCTCGGTCAGAGGGGAGCTCCACTTTGAAGCAGGAGACTCCACAGCCACCCCACATTAAAAAGGAAGAGGAGGAACTCTGGATCACTCAGGAGGGAGAGTGTCTTCTAGGACCACAGGAAGCTGATCTCACCAAGTTGCCACTGACTGTTGTCTCTGTGAAGATTGAAGATGAAGAGAAACCACAAGCGAACAACCTTTCAGCTCCACTATCGGATAGTGAGGTTGAAGACGGGGTTGAAGTGACTTTGAGCAGCGATACAGACTCTAAAGGTGATATAGAGACTGACCGCAAATACTCTGACTCTTCGAAAAAGAAGCAAGGTCAAAATTGTTTGACGCGCTCAGTTTGTTCGAAAGCCTTTAGTAGAAAGAGCAATTTGACTCAACATGTGAAAACACACATTGGACAAAAAACATTTGATTGTTCAGTTTGCGATAAAAGCTTCCCCCAAAAGAGCAATCTGACCGATCACATGAGAACACACACAGGAGAAAAACCCTTTATTTGTTCAGTTTGTGCTAAAAGCTTTACTATAAAAAATAATTTGACTCAACACATGAGAACACACACAGGAGAAAAACCATTTACCTGTTCAGTTTGTGGTAAGAGCTTTTCTCAAAAAAATAATTTGACTCAACACATGAGAACACACACGGGAGAAAAACAATTCCATTGCTTAGATTGTGGTAAAAGCTTTACTAAAAAGTGCCATTTGACTCAACACACGGGTACACACACTGGACTAAAACCATTTAGTTGCTCAGTTTGTGGTAAAAGCTTTTCTCGTAACGGCGATTTGACTCAACACACGAGAACACACACAGGTGAAAAACCACTGAATTGTGTAGTTTGTAGTAAAAGTTTTTCTCGAAACAGCGATTTGACTCAACACATGCGAACGCACACAGGAGAAAAACCATTTAACTGTTTAGTTTGTGGGAAAAGCTTTTCCCAGAAGAACAGTTTAACGGAGCACATAAGAACACACACAGGAGAAAAACCATTTAATTGCTCAGTTTGTTGTAAAAGCTTTATTAAAAAGTGTAGTTTGGTTCGACACAAGAGAACACACATTGGAGAAAATGCATTTAGTCGTTCAGTTTGTGGTAAGAGCTTTTCTCCAAAAAATAATTTGACTCAACACATAAGAACATACACGGGAGAATAATCAATTAGCTGTTTAATTTGTGGTATGTTGCTCATATATTGCCACATTTTCCCAAACCTCAAAATAAGTTCACTGCTCACAAATATGTGAAGGCTTCGTACAAAGTAGAATTGATTATCTGGAGCATAATCTTATCTCCTCATGACCCCATGTCTTCCGCGTGTATGAAACGTCCCTGAATAGCAAAATAGATGATGCTTGTAGTGCTTGGTTACTCTTTCTTCAGATTAGACAGACCTGAGGAATTGTGTCTTCTTCAGTGATGCTTTCACCGCCTCCAGAACGCCTGACTTTGAACGCCAACAACATGAATCGATCTGCCTGAAACTACACCTTCCAGGTCGCCTGAGGTTCATGTTTTGTGTCTACAGACCAACACAGAATCTCTCCAACATGCAGTCCAAAAGCAGCCAAGTTCTCTCAACCATGAAAATCTGTCCCAAAAATGTTCTTCTGGCACTTTAAAGACTAAAGGCCCTGATGGGATCTCAGCAACTGTACATAAAAACTGTGTGCTGGAGATTGCCCCAGTACTTGCCAAGCTCTTCCAGATTTTCCTGGATACAAAGACAGTTCAAACCTTCTGGATATGTGCCCATATGATTGATAGTGTACCTAAGATGGGGAAAAAACGAACTCTATTGAACTACAAGCTAATATCCCTGCTACCTATTACATCCAAAGCATAATATGGGTCCACATTCACAAACACCTCGATAAACATCAAATTTAATCTGATAACAAGTACGGACTATGTGAGAAGCCATCTACAATTGACATGTTTTCTTATGTCACCCAGTGGTGGAACAATGCTCTCAACACGCAACAAAAATTGGAGTACTTGTCTTAGATATAAATAAAGTTTTTGATCGTGTAAGGCACTGCGGCTTCCTGACAAAACTGACCTCATGTGGTATCCAAAGAGACCGACATGGTTAGGTACCATCTTTCTTAACAGACACCAGTCTGTCCTACTGGATGATTCCACTTCTTTAGCACTGCCCCCTCTCTGCTGGTGGATCACATCCTTAGTTTTGTGTTTGTTTAAAAAAAAAAATCCTTTATGACGGACTATATTAGGAAATCTGAAATAGTTTTTACTAAAACCCCTATTAGAAATATTTCCACAGATGTGAATAATGCATGTTTGATTGATTGATTGAAACTTTTATTAGTAGATTGCACAGTACAGTACATATTCCGTACAATTGACCACTAAATGGTAACACCGGAACAAGTTTTTCAACTTGTTTAAGTCCACGTTAATCAATTCATGTATGCAACATTTTCATTCTGCTTAATTTTGACTTCTTGCGAGGAATGCGCTTCTTTGCGCAAATTATTCTCGAGTCTTGAAGCCAATACTGAACATTCTTAACGAATTTTTGTTAAAAAACAAACAAACACACAATATACTTTATTTGACAGAAGAAACATCAATTATTAATGTGGATTGTGAGGAGCCATATCTTTGTTAAAGTGTTTAAATATGTTTTTCTTCCATTTTATGGAATTATTTTGGTTTACGTGACATCACGTGGATTCACTTCCTGTTGTATGTAGCCACGTCATGTATGGATCTTCATTTTTACCTTTACTGTATAGTAGTTGTGTTTTAATATCTTGCCTTATTATCTGAAAAGTAATGATTGTCTGGCAACTACTGAAGTTATTTTCCTGTTAACACATTTTGAAAATTAATAGAAGTTTTTTTATTTTTATGACACATTGTTGATGTTTTGTAAGACATGGTGTTTTGTATTGCTTTGTTATTGAAGTAAAACAAAAAAGTTCATATTTACGTTTCATTGTGCACAATTTAATATCTTAGTTGCTCGGACAGTAATTTTAGATTAGGCTGTGATGTTTTTAATGGGGAAAGACGTCAATGTGTCTTGTATTCATGTTTGCATTTAAGATAGCTAGCGATTAGCGTGGTAGCTGCTAGCTAGCGACGTTATGGACATTAGCTGCTTGCTAGCATTCAGCATATTAGCTTTTTTCTCCAAGAAATGAGCAGCATTACCAGTCTATGAGTTCATCCAAATGCAGTTACAATCACGGTTTTACGATAATTTTTTATTCTAAATGGTAATTGTGACCTTCGGGAGTTTTCAAGGAACTTTATTGTCACACAAGCACACGTGATGGCACGAAATGTACTACAGCAAGAACAATGGTATGAACATAATCATTTAAATAGAGTATAATATATAGAGTATAGGTCAAAAGTTTGAGCACACCTTCTCATTCAATGTATTTTCTTTATTTTCATGACTATTTACATTGTAGATTGTCACTGAAGGCATCAAAACTATGAATGAACACGTGGAGTTATGTACTTAACAAAAAAAGTTGAAATAACTGAAAACATGTTTTGTATTCTAGTTCCTTAAAAATAGCCACCCTTTGCTCTGATTACTGCTTTGCACACTCTTGGCATTCTCTCGATGACCTTCAAGAGGTAGTCACCTGAAATGGTTTTCACTTCACAGGTGTCATAGTTTTGATGCCTTCAGTGACAATCTACAATGTAAATAGTCATGAAAATAAAGAAAACACATTGAAATGAGAATGTGTATCCAAACTTTTGGCCTGTACTGTATACTGTACACGTTAATATGAATCTTATGAGAATAAATATAAAAATAGAATGTAAAAACAATGACAGCAAACCAAATACAAGCCCAGCTCAGTGCAGTTGGGACACGTGTGCAAGGCAGAAGGGGTCTTAATACATATTTTTTTCTACATTTAAAACACTTCCTTGTGGTGTATAAAACATGTAATCGTGGTTCTATACTCAACATTTTGCTGCAAAGACCTTTATCCGAAAACAAGCCGTTTTGAGACGCGAGGTTGCAAGATGCAAATTTACCCCTCGTCACACTGCAGCCATGTTTGTAGTTTTAGAGAGAAGCTTCCCGCAAGGTACGGGGGGAAAAAAGTATCTTACATTACTACAATTATATTCATCTGCCCGGGAGTCTGTGCTGAGCAGCTGGCTGCCTTCTTCAGCTCATCACTGGAACTGTGCCAGGTGCCCTCGCTTGCTTCAAAGCCTCCACCATCATCCCAGTCCCAAAGAAACCTGCCATCACCGGACTCAATGGCATCTATGGCCGTGAAGTCCTTTAGGAGACTGGCGTTGTGCCACCTGAAGGACATCACATCTCCCCTGCTGGACATTGAGCAAACAGATCAGTGGAGAACGCAGTCAACATAGGACTAAACCACATCCTGCATCACCTCGACTCCGCTGTCTGGTTTGGCTCGGCAACCAAGCTGGACAGATACAGACTGCAACGGACAATTAGGACTGCAGAAAAGATCTTCGGTGTCGACCTCCCACCCCATCCAGGACTTATACCGGTCCAGGGTCAGGAAAAGGGGAGGTAACATCACTGAAGGCACCTCCCACCCTGGTCAAAAACGGCTCAAACTCGTCCTCTTTGGCAGGCGATACAAAATCGCAGTCCTTCTCAAATACTGGTGTGGTGGAATTTCTGACTTTTGTACCATATTTTGTGTCTGTCAAAGTCCGGAAAGAGAGCGAGGTCGAAAAGCATTAAGGAGGACACTACAGTAGTGGAATGTCTGCTCGTTTCTCTTTTTTCTATTCTGTAACATTGGAAGAGCAAATGTGGCTTAGAGTTGAACGTATGGTCGGACTGAGCATTGTACAAAATGTTTTGATGGTTTGTTATGGCTAAGGGATTCAAGGATGTTGCAGAACAAACAGGTCCAAAACAACTGGACCTTGACCCACCAGGGAGACAGATAAATAACCAAGTAGACCAAGTCTATGTATGATTCGCATGATTCTCGATTCATCCAACGTCTCCGTTAACTCATTCTCTTTCTATGCCACATCAATGTGGAATGCGCTCCCAACAGGTATAAAAGAAAGGGCATCTCTATCCTCCTTCAAAACCGCAATAAAAGTTCACCTCCAGGCAGCTACAACCCTAAACTAACACCCTCCCCGGATTGCTAATAATCAAATGTAAACAATCAAATGCAGATACTTTTTCTTTTTCTTATGCCTTCTGATCTCTCTCTCTCTCTCTATGTCCACTACTTGATGTCCATATCCCCCCCCCCACCTCACCCCCCCTCCCTCCACACCCCTGATTGTAAATAATGTAAATAATTCAATGTGATTATCTTGTGTGATGACTGTATTATGATGATAGTATATATGATAGTATATATCTGTATCATGAATCAATTTAAGTGGACCCCGACTTAAACAAGTTGAAAAACTTATTCGGGTGTTACCATTTAGTGGTCAATTGTACGGAATATGTACTTCACTGTGCAACCTACTAATAAAAGTCTCAATCAATCAATCAATCAAATGTTTGCATGGCAATTCAATCCAACCTTGTACCATTTGATTATGGGTAAATAAAACTTTTGTACTAAATTAACTTTTGTTGCTGTTTAAGATTCGGACATTCCACCACACTGGGGGGGGGGGGGGGGTGCATGGTACCTTGGGGAACATACTTTATGTGCCGTACCAGAATATGATGAAGCCTATGTAGCGCTTGGCTTCAGTGTAACCATGGTGGGAGACGAGGAAAGACCAGTGTGTTGTTTCCTTTAATGTTAATAAGCGTACAATGTTATGCAGATATATAGTTATAACAATTTTATCCACAATTTATACTATTTACAGTCATGGTGGCGAGTGGGGGGCAAAATATTTACTACTTCCAGAAATTGTACAGTAAGTGATTTATGAATGAAAATATGTAGGTCATTTATCAACTAAAATACAAGCTAAACATTAACACATACTGTACACGCATCAATCAATCAAAATGTATTTATATAGCAATTATCACAATTGTTTAAGAGCAGCTGGTTAAAAAAAATGGACGGATGCCTCAAAGGGCTTCACAAAGTCACGACGACGAAAGGGTGTGTGTCCACAAAATCTGTATTGGTTGTACCCACACCTTTATCTGTGTCGTGTGGGGTTGTCTGTGTTCCTGCACAAAGAAAAGAGAAACTGTTTGGCCTACTTTCACTGCGAGTGTTACGACACTTTACAAACCTTTACTTCTGATATGCGGCTGGAGGGTCTTTATGGAAAGCTGTGTCCCAACGGAGCAAGTCTTTGCAGATTGTGTCTGGCAGCCTTTGTCACAAGATGTCTGCTGGCTTGTTACGGCTCTCTGTGGAAACAGAGAGCCTTTAAATGTGTGCAGCTAGCTGTTGGATATCTTTTTTCAGTCTGTTGTGGCCAGTGCCCTGCACTTTGCAGTGGTTTGCATACACGCTTCGCTTTGTTTTGACACACAATATGGCGGACGTTGTCGGATGACGTCATCGGAAAACCTATCTATTGTGTGTAGAATTTTTAGGAAAAATATGAGTATATTCCATTTTGGAATAAGGCTGTAACATGAGAAAATGTTGGAAAGGTGAAGTGCTGTGAATTTTTTCCGAATGCACTGTGTGATCCAGTTCAAGAAATGGTTCAAACACATTTACAAAGTACGAATAAAAACAATCCTGATAAACGCTTATTGAAAATTAAATAATCTTAGTCATCTCATTATGTGAATCACAATTCAGCTATGAGAACTGTTGCGTTATTCATTGATTTAAATTGTGTTGCAAATTGAGAACAAGAAGTGAACAAACGTGTTAGTAATTGCTACGCATTGATTGAAACTTTTATTAGTAGATTGCACAGTACAGTACATATTCCGTACAATTGACCACTAAATGGTAACACCCGAATACGTTTTTAAACTTGTTTAAGTCGGGGTCCACATTAATCAGTTCATGGTAGTGGAAAGGGGGTAGGAATAAATCAAATCTGCTTCTTCCTACTCCTTTTTTGGACATGGTGTAATGACAAATTGGAAACATGTCATGTGTCATCTTGTAAATATATGCATATTCGAAAAAAACAAAATTTTATAGCTAATCTGAAAAAAAGTATGTCCACAACGTAGTCTAAATTAAACGGTAACAAGAAGTATTAAAAGCCTCAAACCCAAAGATTTTAAACACTTTAGTGGAACATCAAAATGCCTGATAAATTAAGTATTAAAGGCCTACTGAAATGAATTTTTTTTATTTAAACGGGGATAGCAGATCTATTCTATGTGTCATACTTGATCATTTCGCGATATTGCCATATTTTTGCTGAAAGGATTTAGTATAGAACAACGACGATAAAGATTGCAACTTTTGGTATCTGATAAAAAAAAGGCTTGCACCTACCGGAAGTAGCGTGACGTAGTCAGTTGAACATATACGCAAAGTTCCCTATTGTTTACAATGATGGCCGCATGAAGTGAGAGAGATTCGGACCGAGAAAGCGACAATTTCCCCATTAATTTGAGCGAGGATGAAAGATTTGTGGATGAGTAAAGTGCAAGTGAAGGACTAGTGGGGAGTTGAAGCTATTCAGATAGGGAAGATGCTGTGAGAGCCGGGGGTGACCTGATATTCAGCTGGGAATGACTACAACAGTAAATAAACACAAGACATATATATACTCTATTAGCCACAACACAACCAGGCTTATATTTAATATGCCACAAATTAATCCTGCATAAAAACACCTGCGTGTTTGTTATGCTAGCTCCTAGCTCCTCTGCTAGCTCCTAGCTCCATAGAACACGCCAATACAATTCAAACAGCTGATCAACACACACAATCACTCAGCCCAAAAGACCGTTTACCTAACCCAAGGTTCATAAAGCTTATATATTTTTAAAAAGTTACGTACGTGACGCGCACATACGGTCAAGTTATCGAATGTTTAGCAGCCAAGGCTGCATACTCACGGTACCTGATATTCAGCTGGGAATGACTACAACAGTAAATAAACACAAGACATATATATACTCTATTAGCCACAACACAACCAGGCTTATATTTAATATGCCACAAATTAATCCTGCATAATAACACCTGCGTGTTTGTTATGCTAGCTCCTAGCTCCTCTGCTAGCTCCTAGCTCCATAGAACACGCCAATACAATTCAAACACCCGATCAACACACACAATCACTCAGCCCAAAAGACCGTTCACCTAACCCAAGGTTCATAAAGCTTATATATTTTTAAAAAGTTACGTACGTGACGCGCACTTACGGTACGGTACGTGTTATGCTAGCTCCTAGCTCCTCTGCTAGCTCCTAGCTCCATAGAACACGCCAATACAATTCAAACACATGATCAACACACACAATCACTCAGCCCAAAAGACCGTTCACCTAACCCAAGGTTCATAAAGCTTATATATTTTAAAAAAGTTACGTACATACGCAAAAAAAAGCCAAAGCTGCATACTCACAGTAGCACGTCTGCGTCTTTGTCATCCAAATCAAAGTAATCCTGGTAAGAGTCTGTGTTGTCCCAGTTCTCTACAGGCGTCTGTGTATCCAAATCAAAAGTCCTCCTGGTTAGAGTCTCTGTTATCCGAGTTCTTCCATCTTGACTGCATCTTTCGGGAATGTAAACAAAGAAGCGCCGGCTGTGTACTGTTGTGGCTGACTACGTTCGAAAAATACGTCCATTTCGCACCGACAACTTTCTTCTTTGCTTGCTTGGCTTCCTTCTCCATAATGCAATGAACATGATTGAAACAGATTCACGAACACAGATGTCCAGAATACTGTGGAATTATGAAATGAAAACAGAGCGTTTTCGTATCGGCTTCAATGTGGAAGGCATACCCGTGTTCGTCGGGCTACGTCACGCGCATACGTCATCCTCAGAGGCGTTTCGAACCGGAAGTTTAGCGGCAAATTTAAAATGTCACTTTATAAGTTAACCCGGCCGTATTGGCATGTGTTATAATGTTAAGATTTCATCATTGATATATAAACTATCAGACTGCGTGGTCGGTAGTAGTGGGTTTCAGTAGGCCTTTAAACGTTTGTTTACCTAAACTTAAACAAGAATATCTCGTTACCACTGATGCCGGTAGCGCGTTACTTAGTAACGCGTTAGTCTAATATGAAGTCTTTTTTCATTAACGACAAATCTAACGCGTTACTATTTCCAAACCAGTAGTCAGATTAAAGACGATTTAATCCAAATCACTGCACATTACTATTTTTTAATTTTCCCTTGTAAAAATAAGTTTTTTTTCTTCTTGCCGTCTTGGAAAGTGACGACACGTAAGCGACAAGTCACATTTTTAGCATGAGGATGACACACGTGTGCGACACCGAAGTAAACAACAATGGAGGGCGGAGAGAGAAGCGCGTTTTCAAGTTGGAAATACAGTCATTATTTGGAGTTAAAGAAGTTGGTCGGGCAGTACGTTGTCGAGGAAATGCTGCCCTTAAGCACAGTTGACTCGCCCTCGTTTTATGCCATAATAAACAAGATCCTCACTACGATCAACGCGGACTTACCTCACAGAACATCCTTTTTGTCTTACCTGGAGATGGAGTATGCACAGATGGAGAGCAACCTGAAAGCCGCACTGAATGAGGAATAGACTGTCTGACAAGAGGTTTGAGAGGCTTTTGTTAATGAGGTACAACTATAGATGTCCGATAATATCGGACTGCCGATATTATCGGCCAATAAATGCTTTAAAATGTAATATCAGAAATTATCGGTATCGGTTTCAAAAAGTAAAATTTATGACTTTTTTAAAACGCTGCTGTACGGAGTGGTACACGGACGTAGGGAGAAGTACAGAGCAGTTGCGTCTCCCAGTCATACTTGCCAACCCTCCCGATTTTCCCGGGAGACTCCCGAATTTCAGTGCCCCTTTCCGAAAATCTCCCGGGGCAACCATTCTCCCGAATTTCTCCCGATTTCCACCCAGACAACAATATTGGGGGCGTGCCTTAAAGGCACCGCCTTTGCGTGCCGGCCCAATCGCATAATATCTACGGCTTTTCACACACACAAGTGAATGCAAGGCATACTTGGTCAACAGCCATACAGGTCACACTGAGGGTGGCCGTATAAACAACTTTAACACTGTTACAAATATGCGCCACACTGTGAACCCACACCAAACAAGAATGACAAACACATTTCGGGGGAACATCCGCACCGTAACACAACATAAACACAACAGCACAAATACCCAGAACCCCTTGCAGCACTAACTCTTTCGGGACGCTACAATATACACCCCCCGCTACCCACAACCCACCCACCCCCACCTCAACCCCGCCTCCCCCCAACCCCACCCACCTCAACCTCCTCAGAGTATGTCCCAAATTCCAAGCTGCTGTTTTGAGGCATGTTAAAAAAAATAATGCACTTGGTGACTTCAATAATAAATATGGCAGTGCCATGTTAGCATTTTTTTCCATACCTTGTTACATTGTTTAATGCATCCAGCGGGGCATCACAACAAAATTAGGCATAATAATGTGTTAATTCCACGACTGTATATATCGGTATCGGTTGATATCGGAATCTGTAATTAAGAGTTGGACAATATCGAGAATCGGCAAAAAAGCCATTATCGGACATCTCTAGATCCAACCACTGGTTTAATCGCCCCACGCCACTGTTTGACTCATAACTTGATAATAACGATGGAACAATTAGAGCTAACATGTGGTGTTATACGCTGTTTTGTAAACCACACTTAGCAATCTGATGTTGGGAACAACAGGTTCAGTGTTCATAAGAAAAGTGAAACATAATTTAATAGTTACATTTACATTTGTAGGTTTTGCCATTTTTAACAGTCAGGTAAAAAATACAGTATTTATTTTATTTTATAAAAAACTAAGAATTTGTGTCAACTGCTGTAAAGAAAAACTGTTTATTTTATATATATATATATATATATATATATATATATATATATATATATATATATATATATATATATATATATATATATATATATATATATATATATATATATAACAAGTATTTATGTCCAGTAAAGAAAGACTGTCATTTTTTTTTGTAATATGTAAAACAAGTATTTATGTTAAGTGCAGTTGTTGATGTTAAATAAAGTGATTATTGGCAAAACCGCCTTGTCATTTTTTTATGTTGAGGCGGCGGGGGTAACGTCGGTACCATGAATTGATTAACGTGGACCCCGACTTAAACAAGTTGAAAAACTTATTGGGGTGTTACCATTTAGTGGTCAATTGTACGGAATATGTACTGTACTGTGCAATCTACTAATAAAAGTTTCAATCAATCAATGAATGCTGAATGTAACTAATAAAGTAACTTGTAATCTAAGAGTTACTTTTAAAATCAACTAATCAGTAAAGTAACTATGTTACTTTCTAAAGGAGTAATCAGTAGTCATTAATCAGATTAGTTGTTCAAGGCAGTGTTTTTCAACCTTTTCTGAGCCAAGGCACATTTTTTTCGTTGAAAAAATTCTGAGGCACACCACCAGCAGAAAACACAAAAAAATGAAACTCAGTAGCCGATATTGACAATAAAAAGTCGTTCTCGCAATTGTTGGATATAAATTCAAACCATAACCAACCATGCATCACTATAGCTCTTGTCTCAAAGTACCGTATTTTTCGGAGTATAAGTCGCTCTGGAGTATAAGTCGCACCGGCCGAAAATGCATAATAAAGAAGGAAAAACACATATATACGTAAGTCGCACCGGAGTATAAGTCGCATTTTTTGGGGAAATTTATTTGATAAAACCCAACACCAAGAATAGACATTTGAAAGGCAGTTTAAAATAAATAAAGAATAGTGAACAACAGGCTGAATAAGTGTACGTTATATGAGGCATAAATAACCAACTGAGAACGTGCCTGGTATGTTAACGTAACATATTATGGTAAGAGTCATTCAAATAACTATAACATATAGAACATGCTATACGTTTACCAAACAATCTGTCACTCCTAATCGCTAAATCCCATGAAATCTTATACTTCTAGTCTCTTACGTGAATGAGATAAATAATATTGTTTGATATTTTACAGTAATGTGTTAATAATTTCACACATAAGTCGCTCCTGAGTATAAGTCGCACCCCCGGCCAAACTATGAAAAAAACTGCGACTTATAGTCCGAAAAATACGGTAGGTGTACTGTCACGACTTGTCACATCACGCCGCAACTTATTTTGAGTTTTTTGGTATTTTCCTGTGTGTAGTGTTTTAGTTCTTGTCTTGCGCTCCTATGTTGGTGTCTTTTCCTCTTTTGTTGGTATTTTTCTGTAGCAGTTTCACGTCTTCCTTGAATGCTATTACCCGCACCTGCTTTGTTTTCACAATAAAGACTATTTAAGTTGTGCGAACGCTATCCTTCTTTGTGGGGACATTGTTGATTGTCATGTCATGCATGGATGTACTTTGTGGACGCCGTCTGCTCCACACGCTGTAAGTCTTTGCTGTCGTCCAGCATTGTTTTGGTTTACTTTGCAGCCAGTTCAGTTTTAGTTTAATTTTGCTTCAATGCCTTTTCTTAGCGGGACTTGCCTTTTGTTTATTTTTGGTTTAAGTGTTAGATACCTTTTTACCTGCACGCTACCTCCCGCATATTGTGATCACGACAAACCATGTTCCCGACATCTACAAAGCAATTAGCTACCTACTGCCACCTACTGATATGGACGAGTATTACACGATTACTCTGCCGAGCTCTAGACAGCACAGACACTCAACAACAGCACATTTGCGGATTATAATTACTGGTTTGCAAAAAATATTTTTAACCCAATTAATCAAATCAAATCAAATCAACTTTATTTATAAAGCACATTTAAAATTTACCACAGGGGTAGCCAAAGTGCTGTACAATGGGCAGGTTAAAAATAATACGAGAACCGAGCAAACCCAACACAACCAGAACACGATAAAAAATAAATAAATACAATATAAAAAACATAAAAACAGGTTCACAGCAGGTGTATTATGGGGCGCCATTGCAGGATGGGTATCACTCAGTGTTAAAAGCCATGGAATAAAAGTATGTTTTTAAGAGAGATTTAAAAACAGGAAGAGAGGAGGCTTGTCTAACACTCAGAGGTAGGTCGTTCCAGAGCTTGGGAGCAGCAGCAGCGAAAGCTCTGTCACCTCTAAGCTTCAGCCTTGTGTCCGGGACCGTCAGTAGCAGCTGATCGGCTGATCTTAGGGATCGGGTGGGGCAGTAAGGCTGAAGGAGGTCGAAGAGATATGTTGGCGCGAGGTTGTTTAGACATTTAAAAACAAATAGAAGGAGTTTAAAATTGATTTGGTAACGCACAGGGAGCCAGTGAAGGGACGCTAATATAGGGGTGATGTGCTTACGTCTGCGGGTCTCAGCAGAGTTCTGCACGAGCTGCAGGTGGGCGAGGGAGGCCTGGCTAATGCCTATATACAGGGCATTGCAGTAGTCTAAACGAGTCGAGATAAAGGCATGGATTAATTTCTCAAGATTATGTCCTGATAAAAGCGGTTTCACTTTCGCTATTTGGCGTAATTGATACAAGCTTTTTTGTACAACGCTGCTGATTTGTTTTTCGAATTTAAAATCTGAGTCGAACTTTACCCCCCAATTAGGTGAAATTACATTATCTCCCACGGCACAGGAGACTGTATCTCACGGCACACTCGTGTGCCGCGGCACAGTGGTTGGAAAACACCGGTTCAAGGTAACTGTGGCAACACTGCTCGTTACCAACTCCAATGCTTCTTCGACCAAAGTTTGTAAACAATAAACCAAAGCTACATGCTACGCTCGGAGTTATGTAGCTAAAATAATAACTTTTGATATAACATACCAAATATTTTGCATAGACTGCCCTGCAATTAAAAGTAGTGTTTATGAACAACATTATTTATATTGCTAGAGGTCGGTAAGTCTGCTTACTTTAAATCGAGCTAACATTTCTAACTTCCTGCCATTACTTACCGTGTCATCGTCTCCTCCACTGCCATAAATAGTCGGCACCGACCCGGGCATTAAAATGAGTTTTCCTGAGAACCCGTCCTGATACTGGCCCAGGTTGGAGAAGCAGCAATCTTCGAAGTGGTTCGCACACACGAAGAGATACTTCTTCACAATTAAAGGCACATTGCCACGAAACACAAAAGTTAGCCAGGCTCTTGTTACCTTTTCCGACGAGGCAGAAAGTGTTGTGTATAGCGACCTGTGTTGGTTCACGCAACCAATGACGGAACATTTTCGTTCTACTTGTCTTCGTATCTTGGGCATTTTGGCCCAAGCACTGTAATGCTGAAAATGGCTCCAGCAAAAGCGGTTCACGCATGCGCGAATGTACGTCACTTCCGTCGACTTGTTTTACGGCACTGGCCGCCGTCGGCATAGAGATCTTATAAGGGTACGCAGCATCGAGCCCTACTGCCTACTGGCGCTGACGAGACGCAGGGCCGCCATCTTGGAGTGGTGATCCGCTCCACTCAGTGCAATTCATTTGGCAGGAGCAATTAACTGTCAGCTCATTTAATTCATCTTACCTCACTGAATACCACTGAATTTCAAGCGGTTTTTTGTCATACGTGTAGCTATGATAAAGGACACATGTTTTAGCGTGTTTTACTATTCACAGTTTGCTTAACAGTAATAGAATATTCTTATATGCTATAAATGACCAGACGTCCGAGATCAAAACTGGGAATATAATCCCAGAGAAGGGGGAAAAAAAACGGTCAGCTATTTTCAAATTCAAGAAACAATATGATTAGGTTATATATACATGCGTATATCCTACATAAACAATGTATGAATACATTAGATATCTATATATCTTAGGGACCTATAGACTGTATCTCTGTTGCTGCAGCAGCAGAGAGTTTATTCTGTTTGATTGATTGATTGATTGACTGATTGAAACTTTTATTATTAGATTGCATAGTATAATACTTATACCGTACAATTGACCACTAAATGGTAACACCCGAATAAGTTTTTTAACTTGTTTAAGTCGGGGTCCCCTTAAATTGACTGTCTTGACACTTTGTATTGATATTTTGTATTACATTCTTCCCTTAAATGATCATGTTTACAGTGATTGTTTTATATGTATTTTTTATGTATGTCGCTTTGGATAAAAGTCTCTGCCAAATACTTAAACATAAATATATATAAACACCTGAAAGTCTTTATATCAGCTAAAACCATACTTGCCAACCTTGAAACCTCCGAATTCGGGAGATTGGTGGGGGCGGGGGGATTAGGTGGGCAGTGTCGGGGTGGGCGGGGCCGGGGGTGGGGTTAAGGGGGAGAAGTATATTTAGAATTAAGTTAAATTCAGGTATTTGTTATATATATATATATATATATATATATATATATATATATATATATATATATATATATATATATATATATATATATATATATATATATATATATATATATATATATATATATATTTACAGTATATACATATATATATACAGTATATATACAGTATATACATATATATATACAGTATATACATACATATATATATATATATATATATATATATATATATATATATATATATATATATATATATATATATATATATATATATATAATGTATTTTATTATATATATATACATATAAATAAAATAAATACTTGAATTTCAGTGTTCATTTATTTACACATATACACACATAACACTCCTTGTTGTATTTGAAAGTGCAATGCTTTGCAGCCAGTAGCACAGCCTTTGAAGGAGCATAGGTATGGGCAGGGTAATATACTGGGTTGGATGGAGTCAATAACCAGGCGAGGTGATGAAGTTAGGTCTCTTTACTTCATACTTCAGAACCGACTCCCACACTTGTCGTCAGGGTGCGCAATACAACGTAAACCGTTGGCCAACCAAAAAGTAACCACAGAACACTATACCCAACATTCACCAGGAGATGGCAACAAACAACTTAGATCACTCTATTACAGGCAGCATCTGTGAAATTTCATTTGCAGGAAAGGAGTGAGTTTAGGGTTGAATTGTCCATCCTCGTTCTATTCTCTGACTGTCACTCATCGTCGCCATGACTGTCTTTTCTTCGTCTCTTCTTCGTCTCCTTCTTGTGGTGTGTGCAGTTGTGCACTCTCCAAAAGTCGTAGATGTTATAACGTGACTGGGCCGGCACGCTGTTTATATGAGAAAAAAAGGGGATGTGACGACAGGCTGTCCTCACTCAGGTCCGCACGACCTGGAGGGGGCGTGCCTTAAGTCCGGCTGGAAATCGGGAGAAATTCGGGAGAATGGTTGTCCCGGGAGATTTTCGGGAGAGGCGATGAAATTCGGGAGTCTCCCGGAAAATTCGGGAGGGTTGGCAAGTTTGGTGTCTCATGCACTGTAATGTCAGTGTCTCGTACACTGGATTTTTTTTTTTATCTCAGAATTAGTGTAAAGAAAATCTATATTCTAATAGAAAAAAATATGGAAACGCTTCATGAATTTGCATGTCATCCTTGCTACAGGGGCCATGCTAATCTTCTCTGTATCGTTCCAATTTTAGTATATGTGTTACCTAAGCAACACATTTTAGGAGAGTGGCACAATAAGTATAATAATACTGTTTTTTTAATGTACGTTACAAACACGGTGGCAGTGTTACGACATTTTCACCATAGAAATAAATAATTTATTGTTCATTGTTCTTTAACTTCATATTTCAGATCATGTTTTTGTTTTTGTGGAATCACGACCAGCAATGCTAACTCTGTTCCAAGTTCTAAATTAGAGCCGTCTGATTCGCTCTCACTGAGCCGTTGGACAAAGCTTCAAATTAACATAACAGAGCTGTGATTGGTCCAGCCCCTCTTGAGTCCGCCCCATAAAGGTGGTGTTGTCACGCCAATTTTCTTCCCCCTACAACCCCCCCCCCCCCAACACCCCCCCCCCATTTACTTCCGGGGCTGCGTCCAATAAAATCACAAAGTTGCCGGGGGTCCTTAACCGGCACGCGACTGTCCTGTATCGCGCCTGTACAAAAAAAAAAAACAATATTCGATTTCTTCAGATTCCAGCAGCTGTCAAAGACGAAGTCAAATTCAGACAACAACGACGGTAAGTTATTACTTAAAAATGTTTACGTTTAGTGTGTCAAAGTTTTGGGCTTTTTTTCATGAATAGCGTTAACGTTGTGGTGTGCGTTTTAACACGTTTAACACGAGGAGGAGAAGTGGGGTTGTATTCTTCGACACATTTAAACAATCAACGCAAATAAAACATTGTTTTGATCGTGTGTGTGCAAGTACTGTATGGTTTTACTTTGTAACGTTACTGTTGTGGTGTAACTTTTAGCATGAGGAGACATCAAGCAGCTTGCTGTGAGTGTTGTCTTCAATTCAACACGTTTAAACAACGAACGAAAAAAACACGTTTAATTGTGTGTGTGAAACGAAAAAAACATGTGTTAAATGTAACAGACATGTCTTATTTGTGATTAAATCGGCACAGGGAACAGTGTACGACTTTGTTTGTTTGGAGAACAAAAGGAATCCTAAGCTAAAATGGCTGCCATCATCCCCATCAAACTTTTTTTTCCCCCTCTACTCCTGTTGTTGCTGGTACTACACTACCACAAGTACTACTACTACTACAAATACAAGTACTACTACAAATACAAGTACTACTACTACTACACTACCACAAGTACTACTACTACAAATACAAGTACTACTACTACTACACTACCACAAGTACTACTACTACTACTACTACCACTACTACTACTACAAATACAACTACTACAAATACAAGTACTACTACTACAAATACTGCTACTACTACTACAAATACAAGTACTACTACTATACTACTACTACAAATACAAGTACTACTACAAATACAAGTACTACTACAATACAAGTACTACTACTACAAATACAAGTACTACTACTACTACTACTGTTGTGATTCTTCTGCCACTGGGAATATTTGTATATCATTGTTTACATGTAAACTACTAGAAGTACAACCATACATTTACAATGCATATAATTGACATGCTTAGTCAAAAACACATTAAAGGCCTACTGAAAGCCACTACTACCGACCACGCAGTCTGATAGTTTATATATCAACGATGAAATCTTAACATTGCAACACATGCCAATACGGCCGGGTTAACTTATAAATTGCAATTTTAAATTTCCCGCCACACTTCCGGTTGAAAACGTCTAGATATGATGACGTATGCGCGTGACGGAATCAGTTGATGCGGAAGTATTGGTACCCCATTGAATACAATACAAAAAAGCTCTGTTTTCATTTCAAAATTCCACAGTATTCTGGACATCTGTGTTGGTGAATCTTTTGCAATTTTTTTAATGAACAATGAAGACTGCAAAGAAGAAAGTTGTAGGTGGGATCAGTGTATTAGCGGCGGACTACAGCAACACAGCCAGGAGGACAGAGATGGATAGCAGACGCATTAGCCGGCGAATTCACCTTAACTTCCTCCGTCTCGCCGACCGCATCTGTGATCGGGTGAAGTCCTTCATCGCACCGTCGATCGCTGGAACGCAGGTGAGCACGGGTGTTGATGAGCAGATGAGGGCTGGCTGGCGTAGGTGGATAGCTAATGTTTTTAGCATAGCGCTGTGAGGTCCGGTTGCTAAGTTAGCTTCAATGTGGCGAAGTTGGTAGGGTGGCTGTGCCAGCAATCGGAGTGTTGCTGGTTACTGGGGTTCAATTCCCACCTTCTACCTTCCTAGTCACGTCCGTTGTGTCCTTGGGCAAGACACTTAACCCTTTGCCTCTGATGGCTGCTGGTTAGCGCCTTGCATGGCAGCTCCCGCCATCAGTGTGTGAATGTGTGTGTGAATGGGTAAATGTGGAAATACTGTCAAAGCGCTTTGAGTACCTTGAAGGTAGAAAAGCGCTATACAAGTATAACCCATTTATCATTTATTTATAATGGCGTCGTTAGCAACAGCATTGTTAACCTTCACCAGGCTGGAAAGCATTAACCGTGTATTTACATGTCCATGGTTTAATAGTATTGTTGATCTTCTGTCTATCCTTCCAGTCAGGGATTTTTTAAATTTTGTTTCTATATGCAGTTAAACACGATGCTATCACATTAGCTCCGTAGCTAAAGTGTTTCGTCGATTTATTGTCGTGGAGATAAAAGTCACTGTGAATGTCCATTTCGCGTTCTCGACTCTCATTTTCAAGAGGATTATAGTATCCGAGGTGGTTTAAAATATAAATCCGTGATCCACAATAGAAAAAGGAGAGAGTGTGGAATCCAATGAGCCAGCTTGTACCTAAGTTACGGTCAGAGCGAAAAAAGATAAGTCTTGCACTGCATCTAGTCCTTCACTCTAACGTTCCTCATCCACGAATCTGTCATCCTCGCTCAAATTAAT
The DNA here is from genome assembly GCF_033978785.1 of Entelurus aequoreus. Taxonomy (NCBI): domain Eukaryota; kingdom Metazoa; phylum Chordata; class Actinopteri; order Syngnathiformes; family Syngnathidae; genus Entelurus; species Entelurus aequoreus. The sequence goes on along the minus strand of NC_084747.1, from coordinate 11,969,229 downwards.
GGGGTAATCGTCGCTTTCTCTGTCTGAATTTCTCTCGCTGCTGGTGTAAACAATAGGAAAATATGAGCATTCCTTCCCCCGGTGTCGTCACGCTACTTAAATGAATGAATGAATGATCTTTATTGTCATTGTGCATGTACAGGTACAGGTCCAACGAAATTTAGGTTGCTTCCCTAAGGTGCTTTGCATTTTTTTTTAAAAAAAAGAAGAAAACACAATATACAAAAACAACACAATATACACAATATGCAATATGGCCTAAGACCACTCTAAGAGGCAATGTAAAAAAAAACGAGACAGTAAAAAGTATAAAGTGACTAGTGAACTGACTAGAGAGGAGTAATGCTGGTTCCCAGTGTGCTGAGGGGGTGGGAGTCAGCATTTCCTACCTCCTATGCTGTGCAGGCATTTTATTTTGGATTAAAATATGTAAATAAATATGAGAATTATTGTCCAGTTGGCGTGTAATTGCTGATTGCACAGTCCCGGATCGTGATTGACCGGTGGCATGAGTTTTTATTTTTTTATTATTTTTTTATTTTTTTTACATTCCAGCTGCGTTTAGTGCAGTTATGGCCCGGGGGTAGAAACTGTTCTTGAGTCTATTTGTGCGGGTTTGCATGGTTCTGAAACGTCTGCCGGAAGGCAGCCGATCGCAATGGCTGTTGCCGGGGTGGGATGGGTCCTTGAGTATGTTGGCTGCCTTCTTCAGGCAGCGGGAGTTGTACAGTTCTTCCAGGGAGGGGAGGGGGCACCCGATGATTTTTTGGGCCGATTTGACGACCCTCTGGAGAGCTTTCCTCTCTGCTGCTGTGCAGCTGCAGAACCATACGCAGATGCAGTATGTGAGGATGCTCTCCACAGAACAGCGGTAGAAGGACACCAGTAGATCCTGTCTCAGGTGGAGATTCCTGAGTACTCTCAAGAAGTAGAGCCTCTGCTGTGCCCTCTTGACGATTGCCGTGGTGTTGGTCCTCCAGGACAGGTCCTCCTCCAGGTGAACTCCCAGGAAGCGTAGGTATGAGACTCTTTCCACACAGCCCCCGTCGATGTACAGGGGCTGTATGGTAGTTTTTCTCCTCCTGCTGTCCAAGATCACTTCCTGGGTCTTGAGCTGGTTCAGCTACAGGTTGTTCGCCCTGCTCAACACTGCCAGCTGCTCCACCTCGTCCCGGTATGCCGTCTCGTCTACCCCAGAGATGCAGCCCACCACCGTTGTCATCGGCAAACTTTATGATGTGATTGCCAGGGTGGGTGGCTGTGAAGTCGTGGGTGTAGAGTGAGTAGGGGCAAGGCTTTTTTTTATCAGATAGCAAAAGTTGCGATCTTTATCGTCGTTCTCTACTAAATCCTTTCAGCAAAAATATGGCAATATCGCGAAATGATCAAGTATGACACATAGAATGGATCTGCTATCCCCGTTTAAATAAAACAATTTCATTTCAGTAGGCTTTTAAATGCTGTTCCCCCGGATAAAGCAAAAAGATTTAACTAGATAGAATAACAACAATAACTGTGTTTATAAACGTGCATGTGACTTTATGCTTTGTTTTGGCAGACAATAGCTTCCTTGGAAACACAACATGGATTTTCACCCATTGTTTGTGTTTCATGGCTTCTGCACTGAGCTAACCCTGGAGCGTACGGCGGAGGCAACCAAGGTGGCGAAAAATAAGTAATCGATTACAACCGGCGAGCAAGTACACAGGTAACGTGGACGGGGGGTGGAAGCTTTGCTGCTGCGGCGGCCATGAAAATCCATTCCGGTCTCATTTGATGTCTAATTGTGTTCAGGAGAGCTTATTGGCATCCAGTACCTGTATGCGCAGACTGGCGCCGTGCTGCAGTCCCACGCCGTGGATGATCCGGACCAGCCTGATGACTCAGCTGACCTGAAAGACGAGCAGGAGGACGAAGACCAACTCGAGGATGATGAGGGTAACGATGACGTGCCAGTGGGAATCGAGCAGTATCCAGGTGACCGCCATTCCTTCCCTCCCGACAGAAGCCGGCAGAAGAAAAGGAAGAAGTAAGTGTCGTCTTTCTCCTGACTTACCTGACGATTTCGAACGTGAGTAATAAAGATCTGTTTTTTGACACAGGATGTGTTGGGTCCAGACGGGAACGGCGGATACCAGCATGTCTGTCGCTTGGCCACCGCCCTTGTTGCGCTGCGGCGCCAAATGTTTGTGCAACCTCGGCAGGAGAGGCATATTATCGAACTTTGGCAAAAGCTGACAGACGTAGACAAAGCTCCTCTCCGATTTTCCCAGGAGACTTACGGATCTCAGTGCCTCCCGGGGCAAATATTCTCCAATTTTCACCCTAACAACTAAATTAAGGGCATGCCGTGTTGGCACTGCATTTAATATCCTCTATAATAGGGATGTGCGTATCGATCCTGTGGTATCGATATATCGATACTCACACGCTACTCATTTGGCATCACTTTTCTGAAAAAAGTATCGATATAAACCAAAAAACGGCGTGTGGGGGGTGCAAGCATCACTTTCAGATGTTTTTGATGACTTACTTAACTTACTATGTGCTGGGACACCCCTGTACCTGGCAGAGTATAGAGCTGGCCCAGTCACGTGACAGGAGACAGCGAATGAGCGTCGTCAACGTGCAACACACACACAGCCAGCCGACAGCGATGCAGCCAGGCATATCCAGTGTTGTTAGTAATGTTTACTGAATTTTTTTGTTTAAATGATTATCCTAAATTCAAATAATTTCCACACAGGGTAATTTACTGTTAGTTGAAAATTGCTTGAGTATTTAAAACAAGATAAGAAAGAGATACAATTTGGAGATTCTTCATCTTTGCATTACAGTTTTATTTTTTTCCAAGAAAATCTTGAATATATGATTAAATGTGATTTTGGTTTTAATCTGTAACATGATTTCTTACATTTCGAAAACATTAGCCTATTTCATATTTCATTAATTGCTAATTATATCACAAACTTTAAAAAATAACTGCAGCTTCTTGCAATTCGGATTTGACTGTTAATTGGAAAGCCCTAATATTTAATTATTATTATATATAATATATAGTTATTATTATATATAATATTTAATTTATTTTTCATATTTATGTTATTTATTTTAATTTTACTTTTATTATATATTGACCATAATAAATGTGGTATAAATGGTCTGTATTTGTCTTGTGATTTGTCTTAAATAATAACAATAGTAATAATATTTTTGACTGACAAAAAATTGCCAATTAGAAATTATTGGTATCGGTATCGGTATCGATGAAAATGCAAGAAAAAGTATCGGTATCGTATCGAATCCTAAAAGTGTGGTATCGCCCATCCCTACTCTATAACCTGTACAACCAGCGTGCCAGCCCGGCCAGATGTTGTATGTAGCGCCTACTTGCACACGTGGGAGACAGCAAGGCATACTTGGTCAACAGCCACACAGCTTACACTGACGGTCGCCGTATAAAACAACTTTAACACTGTTACGTTACAAATATGCGCCACACTGTGAATCCACACCAAAAAAGAATGACAAACACATTTCTGGAAAACATCCGCACCGTAACACAACATAAACACAACAGAACGAATACCCAGAATCCCATTCAGCCCTAACTCTCCCGGTCTACACTATACACCCCCGCTACCACCAAACCCCCCCCCACACATCAACCCCCCTCCCCACCCCCCTCCGTGCGTCGGTTGAGGTGGGCGGGGTTTGGTGGTAGCGGGAGTGTATAGTGTAGACCGGGATAGTCAGGGCTGCATGGGATTCTGGGTATTTGTTTTGTTGTGTTTATGTTGTGTTACGGTGCGGATGTTCTCCCGAAATGTGTTTGTCATTCTTTTTTGGTGTGGGTTCACAGTGTGGCGCATATTTGTAACGTAACAGTGTTAAAGTTGTTTTATACGGCTACCGTCAGTGTAAGCTGTGTGGCTGTTGACCAAGTATGCCTTTCTGTCTCCTACATATGCAAGCAGAAGTAGCATTCAACATGTGACTAAATAAGGACGCTGCTTGGGCAGGCTATAGAGGGTGCTAAAGTCAGTGTCATCATGCCCTAAATTTCGGGTGTCTCCCTGAAAAATTGGGAGGGTTGGCAAGTATGACGCTGTCAAGCTATCATGTAAAATTCTCGGGCCGCACTAACATTCAGTTGTCATATTAAGATGCGGGCTGGGGCGCGTGTCTGAGACCCCTGGTTAAAACATAGCACAAAGCAATAAAAGCTTTGTATGCAGTGTTATTTCATTTTAAATTTCAAAAGAGTTTCGTGGCTCCCATTGTTTTCTTTAATTTGTGAAACTCGTCAAAATGGCTCTTTGAGTGATAAAGGTTGCCGACCGCTGGCCGAGGTGGTATTATGGACATCGACGACCTCAAGCGAACCGAGACATTCAAGTGCAAACTCTGTGGAAACGAGACCTCCTCCAACACGAACATTATTGTTTTTGCACTTTTTGGCTTCTTATTAAATAACTTTTTTAAATAGATTCAATCTTGCACATGGAAAGTTTAAAGGCCTACTGAAACCCACTACTACCGACCACGCAGTCTGATAGTTTATATATCAATGATGAAATCTTAACATTATAACACATGCCAATACGGCCGGGTTAACTTATAAAGTGACATTTTAAATTTGCCGCTAAACTTCCGGTTCGAAACGCCTTTGAGGATGACGTATGCGTGTGACGTAGCCCGGCGAACACGGGTATGCCTTCCACATTGAAGCCGATACGAAAAAGCTCTGTTTTCATTTCATAATTCCACAGTATTCTGGACATCTGTGTTCGTGAATCTGTTTCAATCATGTTCATTGCATTATGGAGAAGGAAGCCAAGCAAGCAAAGAAGAAAGTTGTCGGTGCGAAATGGACGTATTTTTCGAACGTAGTCAGCCACAACAGTACACAGCCGGCGCTTCTTTGTTTACATTCCCGAAAGATGCAGTCAAGATGGAAGAACTCGGATAACAGAGACTCTAACCAGGAGGACTTTTGATTTGGATACACAGACGCCTGTAGAGAACTGGGACAACACAGACTCTTACCAGGATTACTTTGATTTGGATGACAAAGACGCAGACGTGCTACTGTGAGTATGCAGCTTTGGCTTTTTTTTGCGTATGTACGTAACTTTTTTAAAATATATAAGCTTTATGAACCTTGGGTTAGGTGAACGGTCTTTTGGGCTGAGTGATTGTGTGTGTTGATCATGTGTTTGAATTGTATTGGCGTGTTCTATGGAGCTAGGAGCTAGCAGAGGAGCTAGGAGCTAGCATAACACGTACCGTACCGTACGTGCGCGTCAAGTACGTAACTTTTTAAAAATATATAAGCTTTATGAACCTTGGGTTAGGTGAACGGTCTTTTGGGCTGAGTGATTGTGTGTGTTGATCAGGTGTTTGAATTGTATTGGCGTGTTCTATGGAGCTAGGAGCTAGCAGAGGAGCTAGGAGCTAGCATAACAAACACGCAGGTGTTATTATGCAGGATTAATTTGTGGCATATTAAATATAAGCCTGGTTGTGTTGTGGCTAATAGAGTATATATATGTCTTGTGTTTATTTACTGTTGTAGTCATTCCCAGCTGAATATCAGGTCACCCCCGGCTCTCACAGCATCTTCCCTATCTGAATAGCTTCAACTCCCCACTAGTCCTTCACTTGCACTTTACTCATCCACAAATCTTTCATCCTCGCTCAAATTAATGGGGAAATTGTCGCTTTCTCGGTCCGAATCTCTCTCACTTCATGCGGCCATCATTGTAAACAATAGGGAACTTTGCGTATATGTTCAACTGACTACGTCACGCTACTTCCGGTAGGTGCAAGCCTTTTTTTTATCAGATACCAAAAGTTGCAATCTTTATCGTCGTTGTTCTATACTAAATCCTTTCAGCAAAAATATGGCAATATCGCAAAATGATCAAGTATGACACATAGAATAGATCTGCTATCCCCGTTTAAATAAAAAAAATTCATTTCAGTAGGCCTTTAAGTGTGGGCTTTAGTTGATATAACACTCCCGTCAGGGGGTGCATTCTACGGCGGGGGTGCATTATCCAGCACAACAGCGGCGCATGGACTTCATTTATAAGTAAAGGTAAGACCATAATAAAGTTTTTTTAATTAAATGTGCTTTCTTGTGTGCTACAGTTTGTATGTGTAAAGTTAAAGTTAAGTTAAAGTACCAATGATTGTCACACACACACTAGGTGTAATGAAATGTTTCCTCTGCATTTGACCCATCCCCTTGTTCACCCCCTGGGAGGTGAGGGGAGCAGTGGGCAGCAGCGGCGCCGCGCCCGGGAATAATTTTTGGTGATTTAACCCCCAATTCCAACCCTTGATGCTGAGTGCCAAGCAGGGAAGAATGCTGGTATGAGCTTTTAAACACAACCCGTTAACTGCTGCCAATCAAATGGTGAATAAGATACTCTTTAGGGTTCATATAATTGTAAATCTGACTGTGATGAAGTCAGTGCCTCACCAGCCATGAACCTCACCGCACGTCACTGATTATATATATATATATATATATATATATATATATATATATATATATATATATATATATATATATATATATATATATATATATATATATATATATATATATATATACTTCATCATTCTATAATATTACATTATATTTATATAGAATTCTACACAGTGCTGAAAGACATTTTAGAAAACAGAAAATAAGAAAATAACTAAATTAAAAAGATTTATGGAATCAAACCTTCTCTGTGCCTTGTGATGGAATTACAAAGTTGCCAATGTTTTTCAGGGCTTGGAAAATAAATCGTTGGTCAGTGTTATATTAATAATATTTGTTTTATAGCATTATTGTGTCAGTTGTAATTAGAGATGTCCGATAATATCGGACTGCCGATATTATCGGCCTATAAATGCTTTAAAATGTGGTGTCGGAAATTGTCGGTATCGGTTTCACAAAGTAAAATGTATGACTTTTTAAAACGCCGCTGTACGGAGTGGTACACGGACGTAGGGAGAAGTACAGAGCGCCTATAAACCTTAAAGGCACTGCCTTTGCGTTCCGGCCCAGTCACATAATATCTACGGCTTTTCACACACACACAAGTGAATGCAAATGCATACTTGGTCAACAGCCATACAGGTCACACTGAGGGCGGCGTATAAACAACTTTAACACTGTTACAAATATGTGCCACACTGTGAACCCACACCAAACAAGAATGACAAACACATTACAGGAGAACATCCGCACCGTAACACAACATAAACACAACAGAACAAATACCCAGAACCCCTTGCAGCACTAGCTCTTCCGGGACGCTACAATATACACCGCCCTCCCAACCCTGCCCACCTCAACCTCCTCATTCTCTCTCACGGAGAGCATGTCCCAAATTCCAAGCTGCTGTTTTGAGGCATGTTAAAAAAAAGAATGCACTTTGTGACTTCAATAATAAATATGGCAGTGCCATGTTGGCATTTTCAGTTGATCTATTTTGTAAAACCTTGTTACATTGTTTAATGCATCCAGCGGGGTATCACAACAAAATTAGGCATAATAATGTGTTAATTCCACGACTGTATATATCGGTATCGGTTGATATCGGAATCTGTAATTAAGAGTTGGACAATATCGGATATCGGCAAAAAAGCCATTATCGGACATCTCTAGTTGTAATCTAAGTCAGTGTTAAGAAAAATGACAAATAAAGTCTCGGCTGATATCCAGAATACAAGCACAAATCATACAATAGCTAACTAACTCAGCCAGCTGCAGAAACTGACAACAATGTCGCTGGTAGGCATAAATGCAGTACAATAATCTTCGATTCCCAAACTATAACCAATAAATGTTCCCTCTTACATGTGAAAAGTAATCCCCCGTGACCGGTTTTCCACGGTCCACCGATTTGCACAAGAACACGTCGCACAATACTCTGCCATCGTGTTCTTTCTGCTGCTCAAAGAGGAGTAGAAGACCGGTTCAAGATGGCGGCCGACCTTCCTGCGCCCAGCACCCAATGCGGCATCTATTCATGGGAGTAATCTATTCATGTGTGACGTCTACGGCTCAGGCTGGAAGGCGAAAAAGAGCAAGATGGCGGAGTGAGCGACGTGGCTTTTTCAGGGAAGTTTCGCATTTGCGGTCTTACAGATATATAGACTCAAATACAGCATCAGATATCGCAGGATTTGTCTTTTCCAAAGCCCGTGGAACGGAAGTCGGGTTTGGAGCGATGGAGTGTTATCTGAAGTGAAGATTGAAGACGTGATAGAAGATGGACGACTACTGCTATGCTAAGATGGCGACGTCCGCTAAAAGAGAACATGAAAGAGAATCAGCGCCACCAACTTCCAGCAAATCACCAACGGAGATAAAGACGAAAGATGAAGGTGAGTGTGTTAAAGTTTCCAACAACGTATTTTTGAAAAGAGCGGTGACGAGAAATTATCCGACTTTTTTTAACAATGTTGCAATTAAAAAAAAAAAAAAAGTTCTTAAATTGCATAAAGTCAAAATCTCATTATATTTTCATTCTTCGAACGTGGACATTTATTTTTTCAATAACTTGGGACTAAATACATTGCCATCTGATAGCAACATAACCTAAAGAAGCACATTTTTGGGACAAGGTTTTAAAGATTTGTTGAGAATTTGTTTGTCACTCTTATTATTATGCACAACATTGATTTATCTATTTTGATCAATTATTAAAAAGCAAATGTAATATAATGGTTGTGCTGATGCCTTGAGAAATTGCGCTCGACATCATACTTGCCAACCTTGAGACCTCCAATATCGGGGGTGGGGGGGGGGGGGGCGTGGTTATTTACAGCTAGAATTCACCAACTCGAGTATTTCATATATGTATATATATGTATGTATGTATATATATATATATGTATGTATGTATGTATGTATATATATATATATATATGTATGTGTGTGTGTATGTATGTATGTATGTATGTATATATGTATATGTATATATATGCAGTGGGGCAAAAAAGTATTTAGTCAGCCACCCATTGACAATCAATGGGTGGCTGACTAAATACTTTTTTGCCCCACTGTATATATATATGTTTGTATATATGTATATGTATATATATGTATATATATATATATATATATATATATATATATATATATATATATGTATATGTATATATATGTATATGTATATATATATATGTATATATATGTATGTATATATGTGTATATATGTATGTATATATATGTATATATATATGTATATATATATACATATATATATATATGTATATGTATATACATATATATATATATGTATATATATATATATGTATATATATATATGTATATATATATATATGCATATATATATATATATATATATATATATATATATATATATATATATATATATATATATATATATATATATATATATATATATAGTGGGGCAAAAAAGTATTTAGTCAGCCACCCATTGACTATCAATGGGTGGCTGACTAAATACTTTTTTGCCCCACTGTATATATATATATATGTGTGTAAAATACTTGACTTTCAGTGAATTCTAGCTATATATATATATATTTATTTTATTTACATATAAATAAAAGAAATACTTGAATTTAAGTGTTCCGGTGGCTATCCATTAGATGGCAGTATTGTCCTGTTTAACTTCTCCGTTCATGATGAGTATATCATTTCGGCCACCGTGTTCAATGGAGAAGTCTGTTCTACAAAATGTACAGGCAGCATACCCCTTCCCCTTCGAACTGTCCTGGATGAACTGAAATTCTTATTTCCATTCGTTTTGGAACTTGCAAGCGTATTTCTTCATCTTGCTCGTCGACGGCATCGCCATGTCTGTAATTTCCTCGTTCTTCTGCTTCGTCTCCTTGTTGTGTGCGCAGTTGTGCACTCTACTCTCTAAAAGCCCTAGATGTTATGACGTCATTGGGCAGGCAAGCTGTTTATATTGTGAGAAAGCGGACGTGAGAACAGGCTGTCCCCACTCAGTCTCAGGTCCGCATTGAGCTGGAGGGGGCGTGGCCTCCAGCTCCGGCTGAATACCGGGAGTTTGTCGGGAGAAAATCACTGCCGGGAGGTTGTCGGGAGAGGCGCTGAATACCGGGATTCTCCCGCTAAAAACGGGAGGGTTGGCAAGTATGGGTTGTGCTGATGCCTTGAGAGACTGTGCTAGACATTAAGTTGACAGCTTCGGCTTTTAGCTCGATGCCTAGCGCTCTCATCCAGAAGAGTCCGGATCGAGCCCAGGGTAGGATGCAGCAAGGACCAATCAGGTTACACTTAGTGTCTGTCAACTGGTGATAGTACATGTCTTTAGAGTTTTGCGTGTCAGTAAACATCCCATTTATGTTGGTGTTGTTTAGGCAATAAGGGGACAAATACACCCAGAACCAGAATGAGATGTGAGATAGCACACCTTAAATTGCCCATAGACAGATGGAGGACTGCAGGATTTAATGTAGGTCCTGATGACAGAAGGAGGTACAGTATTGTGTGTCAGGGGTCTAGCGACAGGAACAAAATTTGCAGGCACAACCGAGACTTGCAGACACCTACAGTATGCTTAAGCAACGGAGCTGACGTAAACAATACGGGGTCTCTCCAATCCAATCCAGTCCACTTTATTTATACTGTATAGCACAATGTGAAAAACAAAAGTTTCACTAAGTGCTGCACAGTCGTTAAAATATAGGAACAATTAATGTACCAGTAGAGTGGAAAAACGAGTTGACTTTACATGCTTAAAGGCCTACTGAAATGAATTTTTTTTATTTGAACGGGAATAGCAGATCCATTCTATGTGTCATACTTGATCATTTCGTGATATTGCCATATTTTTGCTGAAAGGATTTAGTAGAGAAAATCGACGATAAAGTTCGCAACTTTTGCTCGCTGATAAAAAAAACTCTTGCCCCTACCGGAAGTAGCGTGACGTCACAAGCGGTAGTGCTGCTCACAATTCCCCGTTGTTTACAATGGAGCGAGAGATATTCGGAGCGAGAAAGCGACGATTACCCCATTAATTTGAGCGAAGTTGAAAGATTCGTGGATGAGGAACGTTAGAGTGACGGACTAGAATGCATTTCAAGAGATATCTTTTTTCGCTCTGACTGTAACTTAGGTACAAGCTGGCTCATTGGATTCCACACTCTCTCCTTTTTCTATTGTGGATCACGGATTTGTATTTTAAACCACCTCGGATACTATATCCTCTTGAAAATGAGAGTCGAGAACGCGAAATGGACATTCACAGTGACTTTTATCTCCACGACAATTCATCGACGAAGCTCTTTAGCATGAGCTAACGTGATAGCATCTGTCTCAAATGCAGATAGAAACAAAATAAATAAATCCCTGACTGGAAGGATAGACAGAAGATCAACAATACTACTATCAGGAGACACCGAACCAAACACTGGACATGTAACTACACGGTTAATGCTGTGCCGCCTGTCGAAGCCTGGCAATGCTGTTGCTAACGACGCTAACTTAGCAACGGGACCTCGTCAGAGCTATGATAAAAACATTAGCGCTCCACCTACGCCAGCCAGCCCTCATCTGCTCATCAACACCCGTGCTCACCTGCCTTCCAGCGATCGGCGATGCGGTCGGCGGCCCGGAGACGTAGGAAGTCAAGGTGAGGTCGCCGGCACTAGCGTCTGCTATACAACAAAGTCCTCCTTGTTGTGTTGCTACAGCCAGCCGCTAATACACCGATCCCACCTACAACGTTCTTCTTTGCAGCCTCCATTGTTAATTAAACAAATTGCAAAAGATTCACCAACACAGATGTCCAGAATACTGTGGAATTTTGTCGAAGAAAACAGAGCTCTGTGTATTGTGTCCAAACACTTCTGTGGACCTCGCGACGTCACGCGCATACGTCATCCTCCAAAGGCGTTTTGAACCGGAAGTTCCCCGGGAAATTTAAAATTGCACTTTATAAGTTAACTCGGCCGTATTGGCATGTGTTGCAATGTTAAGATTTCATCATTGATATATAAACTATCAGACTGCGTGGTCGGCAGTAGTGGCTTTCAGTAGGCCTTTAATTGTTTCATTGTATCCAATAAACCATATGCAATTGCTGTATATTTACAATCCGCAAAATATATGAAAATTCCGTCTAAACATTACGTCACTGTAATAACGCTTCTGCACTCTGACCATGTTATTAGATCAGTCATACTGGGAATACGAAACAATTGGAAAGACATGTGCTGTTTATCATTCACAATCCTTATCAGAATCAGCTTTATTGTCATTACGCAGGGTAACAAGATTGAGGCCATTCCATACAGTGCGATGTGTGCATGCAAGAAAACAATGTGTAAATATATAAACATATATAAAATATAGAAGTGCAAAGAAAGGTGTGGAAGAGAACAGTGTACACTCTATACACTCTGTACAATGTACACTCTATACAGAGAAGGCAGTTATGAGGCACAATGGGGCAGTCCCGTTCAGGGTGGTCATGGCCCTGGGGAAGAAGCTGTTCTTTAGCCTGTTTGTCCTGGTTTTATGTAAGACAAGAACACATGTTTGGCTTTTTTTAATGCATTCTAAGTTGTAAATAAAAAGCAAACAATTGAGTGAACAGATGGAGTGTCCTCTATTGCTATTGTTGACTCAATGAGCCGGCGGATGCTCTTGGTTCGTCTGAAACTTGCTAAAAGTCAATTCTACAGTATAATTCAGTGTTTTTCAACCTTTTTTGAGCCAAGGCACATTTTTTGCGTTGAAAAAATCCGGAGGCACACCACCAGCAGAAGTAATTAAAAAACAAAACTCAGTTGACAGTAAAAAGTCGTCGCAATTGTTGGATATGACTTTAAAGCATAACTAAGCATGCATCACTATAGCTCTTGTCTCAAAGTATGTGTACTGTCACCACTTGTCACATCACATCATGACTTATTTTGAGTTTGGTGGTGTTTTCCTGTGTGTAGTGTTTTAGTTCTTGTCTTGCGCTCCTATTTTGGTGGCTTTTTCTCTTTTTTGGTATTTTTATGTAAAAAGTAAAGTTAAAGTACCAATGATTGTCACACACACACACTAGGTGTGGTGAAATTTGTCCTCTGCATTTGTTCACCCGCTGGGAGTTGAGGGGAGCAGTGGGCAGCAGCGGTGGCCCCGCCCGGGAATCATTTTTGGTGATTTAACCCCGAATTCCAACCCTTGATGCTGAGTGCCAAGCAGGGAGGTAATGGGTCCCATTTTTATAGTCTTTGGTATGACTCGGCCGGGGTTTGAACTCACAACCTACCGATCTCAGGGTGGACACTCTAACCACTAGGCCACTGTAGCAGTTTCATGTCTTTCTTTGAGCGATATTTCCCGCATCTACTTTCTTTTAGCAATCAAGAATATTTCAGTTGATTGTATCCTTCTTTGTGGGGACGATTATCATGTCATGCTTGGATGTACTTTGTGGACGCCGTCTTTGCACCACAGTAAGTCTTTGCTGTCGTCCAGCATTCTGTTTTTGTTTACTTTTTAGCCAGTTCGGTTTTAGTTTTGTTCTGCATAGCCTTCCCTAAGCTTCAATGCCTTTTCTTAGGGGCACTCAGCTTTTGTTTATTTTTGGTTTAAACATTAGACACCTTTTTACCTGCACACTGCCTCCTGCTGTTTCCGACATCTACAAAGCAATTAGCTACCGGCTGCCACCTACTGATATGGAAGAGTATTACACGGTTACTCTGCCGAGCTCTAGACAGCACCGACACTCAACAACAACACATAATATGCAAACTATAATTATTGGTTTGCAAAAAATATTTTTAACCCAAATAGGTGAAATCAGATAATTTCCCACAGCACACCAGACTGTATCTCACGGCACACTAGTGTGCCGCGGCACAGTGGTTGAAAACACTGGTATAATTAATGCATCTCTCACCTGGTAGTAGACACATGTGGCCATGGACAGACAGGCTGACCAACTTTCACGTCCCCCAAGATGGCGAAAAAGACACAAAAACACGCTAGTTGCGGCATATTTTTTAACCCTTCGTGAGGATTCTGTTCGAGTCTTCATCTAAACGGAATTATGTGAGCGTCCCGTCGGTTGGCATCCCAGCGAGAGTGGAGATTGTGCAGTAAGTGTTTGTTTTATTATGGTTAGTTTGTATGTATATTAGCACCTAGCAATGATGCTGATGCTATAGTTTTTCAATAAAGCTGCATCCCTTTAGCTCTCGCCTTCTAAAACTTATCGCTCATCTTCTTTGTGTTCGGGCTCAAAAATATAAGGTTCTGGATTATAATTTTTCCCGAAGTAATCAAAGTCTGTTTGATTAGCATTGTTGTTGATGGGGAAGGGATCTGTGGTTCGACATTTTTAGAATACCTTTGTTCCCTCAAACATTTAAGCCAGGAACACCAAGCTTTAAAGTACAAATTTGTTTTGTCTGTGCTTCTTGAGCAAAGTAGTTTTGACCAGGAAGGTCATATAACAAGTTAATTATTTCTGGCTGCTTTTTAAATATGCTTTTTTCTATACCGTTGCAACTAGGAACATATCTATTCACACAAAGTTTATGTCTTCATCATTTTCAAGCGCATCCATCTCCCTCGCCTTGTTTATTTGATAGAATCGTGTAAATTACAACTCGACACGCTGTCATGAACGCTTCCTCATCAACACATTATTGTCTCAAATACATGCATCTCTCTAAAATATACCGCTATAATTCGTAATATCGGTTTATTGCCCAGCCCTAATTCACAAATTCCTTGTCTACTGTTATTACTGACCATTTCATTGTCTTCCCCATTGCTATGAATAGCAGCCCGCCATTAAAAGTAGTTTTTCGGAAAATCCGTCGTTTTGTTAAGGTTTGTGGGTGAAGCTGGACTCTTCTTTGCACACGCTCGGAGCAAATTATTTTCAGTTGAAAGCACATTTTCACGAATGGTAAAAAAAGCAAGGCACTTTTTGTCAGGTTCAAACACTGATGACATCTATTAAACAAGACAAGAAGCAAGGAATTAAACAGAGACATAATTAAATTAGGCTCAATTGAGGAAAAACATCTGGGCTGTACTCTTGTACAGTCTCCACCACGCTCTGACGTAAGATTGTACGCCTCCTCTTTTATTTGGACTTTCCCTGATTACGTGGCAACAGCTGTTTCTAAGGGAGGGGGGTCGTAAACAGCCATCGCCTTTGATTACAAAACAGTTCAAAGAAAAGGTCGTAAAACAGTTCAAAGAAAAGGTGCCTGGAGCTTGCGCGAGGTCCTGCTTCCAAACCGCTTTGTAGATCTCGGGTCAAGACAAAATCTTCCTGTGGATTACAATAGAAGAAAGAAACTGACGCCCTCATGTCGCTTCCCATCCTACAAAGTGGAATTTTACAAGCATTTTGCTTGGTAAGATCAAAGACAGCTTTTGTCCTCTCGCAGGGCGAGCTGAACTCAATGTAACACAAAATTTTGTGATAACTTAGATACAATTATTCTGACACTTTTTACCTCAGATGAGGCTGAAAGTTTGTGTCGTGACTTGCAACCAACACCAGAGCGTTTTCTTCATATATTGACCTACAAATTATTGCCATTGTTTTTTGGCGACCAAATTAACCACTGATCTAATGACAATACATAACAATAATGGACGTATACATTTTCAAATCCAATCAACTTGTAATTCCCGTATATTTTAACATTGTATTTGAAATGTAACCTTTTAAAAACCAAGGTAAGTAAAACAAAAAAATAGTACAAATGAAATATAGTCTGTAAGTAAACTGTTACACTTGAGTAAACATCACAGCCAAAAGCAATACATTAGTTATTATTTCTGTTACGAGGGGTTCTGGGAACCCTCAAATATACGCAACCAAAAAAGTAAACAAACTTGGCTAAATCCAGATATTCTGACCAAAATGATCATGGTTATCATTATTATCCTGGTATTGTTGAATGTGCTCAAAAAGTACCTATACACACACTATAACTCTATTAACCAAGTTGTAATTTTTTTAATAATTAAAATAAATGGCAACACAACATTCCTTTTTGGCAGAGGAAACATCAAATATTGTTCTGGCTTCATAAGGGCCATATTATTTTTATTTGTTTAAACATATTTAAATATGTTTATCTTCTTCCAATTTAAATTATAGAGGATGATCAGTTGTTTCACTTCTGGTTTATGTGACATCACGTTGAGTTCACTTCCTGTTGAAAATATCTCGTCTCCGTCTGTTTCAACTTGACACTGTCGAGTTTATCGATCACTTTGTGCAAAAACAGCACATCCTTTATGTGTGATGTGAATACTGTAGCTCAGTTGATTAGACAGTAATGTGTTTGTACAAGTTTAGATTGGGGAATGACGTTTCGTAATGGGGAATAATGTCAGAATAATTGTATCTAAGTTATCACAAAACTTTGTGTTGCCATGAGTTCCCGGCGAGAAGACAAAAGCTGTCTTTGATCCTACCAAGAAGAAGGCTTGTAAAACTCCACTGTGTAGGATGGGAAGCAACATGAAGGTGTTCTGTGTCTTTGATGTATTGTAATCCACAGAAAGATTTTGTCTTGACCCGAGAAGGAAGCAGGACCAGACTCCCCTCCAGGCGACCTTTTCTTTGAACTGTTTTACGACCTTTTCTTTGAACTGTTTTGTAATCAAAGGTGATGGCTGTTTACGACCCCCGTCCCTTTAGAAACAGCTGGTGCCATGTAATCAGGGAAAGTCCAAATAAAAGAGGAGGCGTACAATCTTTCGTCAGAGCGTAGTGACACTGTACAAGGGTACAGATGTACGCGTTTCTCCTCACTAGGCCAAATTTAATTCTGTCTCTGTTTGATTCCTTGCTTCTTGTGTTGTTTAATAGATGTCATCAGTGTTTGAACCTGACAGGGAATAACGTTAATGTCTGTTGTTTGCATGTTAGTATTTAAGCTAGCAAGCTAGGGCCAGTCCGTCAGTCCGTATCAAAGTGCAGTTATTAAGGATGGTTTTGCGACCATTTTAATTTTATACGGTAATACTAGCTGTCGAGGATATCTGTAATACAATTATATACATGGAGTCTATTAGATTGATATAAATGTCAGGAGTAAATAAATAATTAATACAATACCAGTTTTGTTTTTGATTTTTAACTTAAATTATATTTGGGGTTTTGTTTAGCACTTTGCCTGTCCTTGCTATTAAATGGACACAAGTTTAATAGTTATTTTTTATTTTTGTACAGCCTAATGAGCAGCCTAGTTGCAGTATAATTAAATATTTATGAATAAATTAGCCATTTTTTTTGTTTGTAAGCACATGCCTAAAAATATCCCGAGCTGCATTCAAAAGTTAGTCAGTTTATAATCTGATTTGTCGACTAATCGGTAAAATAGACGATAACTAGTCGACTAATAAAATAGTCGTGAGTTGCAGGCCTACTCTATATCTGGGGTTCTTATAATTTTTGACCTCGGGTCGCAACTTTTCCACAACAGAGGGGCCCACTAAAATATTATAAATAACAATGAAAAATATATATTTTTTTACATATATTTATGTGGCGCTAAAATAAATAAACTAAAAAAGTTATATATAACAGTAAATATTTTTCTTAACTAAACCATCAATAAAATTAAAGTTCAAACGGAAATACAGCTTCACCACTTTAGTCTTATTTCTTGTGCTTAAAAAAACTCCTGTATGACTTTTGCTCCAGACTTCGGTTTATTTGGCATTGTCATTACTGCCACAAGTGGTGGAAAACTGTATTACAACTGAGTTGTTGCTGTGCTATTTCTTTATGTATTTATTTGTTACATGTTATTAATTGTTTTCTATTAGATTTCAACTGCACCTAACAGAGTAGCCACTTGTATTTACATAATGCTTTATGCTTGATGTCAATAAAGTGTTTGATTCCATCGATTGCAATTGCACAGAAAATTAAGTTTCTTGCTACCTCAATGTAAACAAATATATATATATATTTTCCGAAAATAATAAACATTTTACAAAAAAAAAAATACATTGTATGAATTTAACGATGAACGATATAGTGATAGTATTACCGTTTAGAACTAAAATTATCGTAAAACCATGATTGATAACCACACTAAACTCATACTTTTTGAACTGCACATTCACCGGAGAAGCAAGCTACAGCCAGATCGCCAGCTAACTTAAATGCTAACATGAATATAGGAGACATTAACGTCTTTCTCCAATAAGAAACAATATACTAAACTTATATAAAGACTTTACTGTCTGAGCAACTAAGATAGTTTATTGTGCATATTGAACCAACAACCTGGGCTCTCTTACCACAAAGTGATTGGTTTATACTTGAAACAATAATGACAACAGGAAATCGAGTGAAGGGCCCCAAACACCCGTTTCTATTTTATCATTAACAACACTAAAACCTTTATGAATTAAAATGAAAGAAGATAAACAAATTAACACTAAAATGAAAATAATATGGCTTTTAAAAAGTAAGGTTTATTATGCCAAGAAAGCATATTGTGGGTCTATTTATTTAATATTTGTTTATAAAACCTGGTTAAAAGATTTCAGTCAGTATATAAGTACTTTTTGAGCACATTCAACAATACCGTGATGATAATAACATGATAATTTTTGGTCACAATAACCATAATAGGAAATGTTCATATCTTTACATCCCTATTATATTGTTAGATAAAGTATATATCATGTTCCCCCCTTGCTAGTTTGAAGTATCTTAATGTCCACGGAAACAGATGTTTTCTGCCAAGTCATGTAAACATTGATCCGTCATTCTGGCAAGGCACTAAATGAATGGCAATTAAACACTACACACACATACAGTGCATACAAGTAAGTGTGTATAGTGAGTTCAAGGAGAAACATGTCATGGATCATGTCTGGACTTAAGTGTATTTGTGTTGTTTGTGTCCTGCAGACGTCCAGCAGCTGATTGGTCATCCAGAAGAACTTCCCCCTCAGTCGGGGGCGAGCTCCATTTTGAAGCAGGAGATCCCACAACCACCCCGCATTAAAAAGGAAGAGGAGGAACTCTGGATCACTCAGGATGGAAAGTATCTTCTAGGACCGCAGGAGGATAATCTCACCAAGTTGCCACTGACTGTTGTCTCTGTGAAGATTAAAGATGATGAAGAGAAACCGCAACCAGACAACCTCTTAGCGCCACTATCAGATAGTGAGGCTGAAGACGAGGTTGAAGTAACTTTGAGCAGCGATACAGACGGTGAAAGTGATATGAGGACTCACACTGACAACAAACACTCTGAATGCTCTAAAAACAAGAGCGATAAAAATAGCTGTTCAGCTTCTTTAAAAAGGTTTACTAGAAAGAGTGATTTGACCAAACAAATGAGAACACCCACAGGAGACAAAACATATAATTGTTTAGTTTGTAACAAAAGCTTTTCCCAAAAAAGCAATTTGACAGAGCACATGAGAACGCACACTGGAGAAAAACCATTTAATTGTTCGGTTTGCGGTAAAAGCTTTACTCTAAAAATTAATTTGACTCAACACATGAGAACACACACAGGAGAAAAACCATTTACTTGTTCAGTTTGTGGTAAAAGCTTTTCTCTAAAAGCGAATTTGACTCAACACATGAGAACGCACACAGGAGAAAAACCATTTAATTGTTCATTCTGCAGTAAAAGCTTTTCCCAAAAGAATGGTTTGACTGAACACCTGAAAACCCACACGGGAGAAAAACCATTTATGTGTTCAGTTTGCGGTAAAAGCTTTTCTCAAAATAGCAGCTTGACCGAGCACAAAAGAACACACATAGGAGAAAAAACGTTTAATTGTACAGTTTGTTGTAAAACATTTACTAACAAAAGCTATTTGACTCAACATATGAGAACGCACACTGGTCAAAAAACATATAGTTGCTTAGTTTGTGGTAAAGGCTTTTGTCGAAACGGCGAATTGACTCGACACATGATAACACACACAGGAGAAAAAACACTTAATTGTTCAGTTTGTGGTAAAAGCTTTTGTCGAAGTGGGGATTTGTTAAAACACATGAGAACACACACAGGAGAAAAACCATTTAATTGTACAGTTTGTGGTAAAACCTTTTCTCAACAGAACAGTTTGACCGACCACGTAAGAACACACACGAGAGAAAAACCGTTTAGTTGCTCAGTGTGTGGCAATAGCTTTTCTCAAAAGTGTAGTTTGGTACGACACATGAGAACACATTAAGTTGTTCAGTTTGCGGTGAAAAATTCCATCATAATGCAGAGGCTATTAGACATATTAGAACTCACACAGGAGAATAGTCAATCAGCTGTGGGTTTTTTTTTTGTCCTATACTTCTCAAATGTGTTGACATCCACCAAAGCCCAGGACCTCCTCACAATAAGTTGTCTGATTATTTTACAAATATCCATTGTCGATGTACAAAGTGGGATTAAATGGAGCATAATCTAATCTATTTATGATCCTGCTTCTTCTGTGTATCTGAAACTAAAGCGTAATATAGACGATTTTTGTAGTGCTTGGTTACTCCTTCTTCAGACGAGACAGAGCTGATGAGTCTTGCTGGGAAGGAATTGTAGTCTTCTTCAGTGATGCTTTTGCTGCTTTCAGAATGTCTGACTTTGAACCCCAACAACATAAATTTTAAACTACACCTTCCAGGTCGCCTGGTGTTCATGTTTTGTGTCTACAGACCAACATCAGATGATGACTCAGTGTACAAAAAAAAAACTCCTCAAGTTCTCTCAAACATACATTTTTGTCCCATAAATGTTGTTATAAAACTGCTTTCTCCTGACTCTTCAAAGACTAAAGGCCCTTAAGGGATTTGGACAATTGCACTGGAAAACTGTGTGCTGGATCTTTCCGCAGTACTTGTCAAGCTCTTCCAGATTTCCCAAGACACAAAGACAATTCCGTCCTTCTGGAAATTTGCCCATGTGATTGATAGCCGAACCTAAGAACGGAAAGAAAGCAACATCTGTTGAACTACAGTTGAGGCCAAAATTAGTAGCCCCCATTGTGAAATTAGACAAAACTCTTGATTACTCTCTGGAAATAACCACATTAACAGCAAGTGTTTATACTGCATTTGTTTCCAAAATAATATATATTATATTATATTATGTTTGTTTTGATTATTGTATTGCTAAACTGAATTGAAACAAGAAAGGGAAAAATTAGACGTTCAAAATTATTAACCACCTTGGCAATTAATAGTAGATAGTGTACCCTTTCTAATCCACAACTGACAACAACCTCTTAGTACAGGCCTGGGCAATCATTTTGACTCTGGGGGCCAAATTTAGAGAAAAAAATGTGTCTGGGGGCCAGTATATCTATGTATGTATATATATATATATATATATATATATATATATATATATATGTGTATATATATATATATATATATATATATATATATATATATATATATATATATATATATATATATATATATATATGTGTGTATATATATATATATATATATATGTATATATATATATGTGTGTATATATATACATATATATATATATATATGTATATATATATATATATATATATATATATATATATACACACATATATATATATATACATATATATATATATATATATGTGTGTATATATATACATATATACAGTGGGGCAAAAAAGTATTTAGTCAGCCACCCATTGATTGTCAATGGGTGGCTCACTAAATACTTTTTTGCCCCACTGTATATACATATATACATATATATACATACATACATACATATATATATATATATAAGCTGTGAAAATGTGTTTTACAGTATGTGTGCTTGGGTCCTATTTTTAGTAACATCAATACAACAATAATGTCTGATTGAATGCTAAAAACGTTATGACAGACCGCCTTTAAAAAAACGGAATGGAGTTTTATATATTTTTACTGAATGAGACATCCAAAATGTACATGAAAATAAAGAATGTGGTATTTACAATATTAACTATGAACGATAAAACACTGAATATTGACAACATGAACGTTACACCCCCTCTCGATCGACATATTTTACAATCAAGCTAAACACAACAAAAATGCAACAAACACAGTGAAATATGAAAAAACCCACTTACAATCTGATATATCTGACATATCACTAAGCTTTACAACTTTGTTGTAAAAATCTCCTTCCGCGTCTGTCCCTGACACCCGCATTTCAGGCTGGCCGCTTTGGAAACACTCTGTGGAAACGCTCCCCACCCACACTGCTTGGTGCCTCGTCTGAGCTGCTGTGACTTAGATTACCATAGTAACTAATTAGATGACCATAGTAACTAATTAGATTACCATAGTAACTAGTATATCATGCAAAAGCGCAGATTCCAAACATTGAAATACTTTGTATAGTTCAAGACTTACGGTCATTTGAAAAAATCACTGCACATCATAATGGCAGCTACAGTTTCCATCTTAAAGATCTAAAACAAATATTTGGGAATGTTCGCTGGGCCAGATTGAAAAGCTTAAGGCATGTGGCCCCCGGGCCTTAATTTTCCCAGGTCTGTCTTAGTCATTATTTTCTTGGTTGGCACATGCCTCCTGGGGGGTTTTGGCCCATTCTTCCATTGCAAATTGTTCCAGCTGGTCCAAATTGTGTGGTTTCCGAGCATGAACATTCTCCTTGAGCACCTGCCACAGATTCTCAATAGGATTGAGGCCTGGGCTCTGTGTGGGCCACTCCAGGGCCTTGATATCGGTATCCTTCAGTAACTGTTTGACCAATTTCGATATGTGCCTCGGTCATTCTCTTGCTGTTATAAAATTGTGTTCTCTTGACACTTCAAAGATCAATGGACCTGATGGGATCTCAGCAACTGTACTTAAAAACTGTCTGCTCTTCCAGATTTCCCTGGACTCAAAGACTGTTCAATCATTCTGGAAATTTGCCCATATGATTGATAGTCGTACCAAACAAAATCTGTTGAACTATAAGCCAACATCCTTGCTGCCTGCTATATCCAAAGCATAATATGCGACCACATTCACAAACATCAAATTCTAAGTGATAACAAGTAAGAATTCCGCAAGAAGCAATCTACAACTGACATGTTTCATTAGGTCACCAATTGGTGAAACAATGATCTCGACACAACAACAAAAAATTGAAGTACTTGTCTTAGATATAAAGAAAGATTTTAATGGTGTATGTCAAAACTGACCTCATTTGGTATCCAAAAAGACCGACATGGTTAGGCATCATCTTTCTTAACAGACACCAGTCCGTCCCGTACTTCTTCAGCACTGCCCCCTATCTGCTGGTGGATCACATCCTTAGTTTTTTCTTTGTTTGAACATTTGTTTTCCCTTAATGAATTCTGAAATAACTTTAACAAAAATTCCAACTGGAACCATTTCACGGACGAGAACAGTGCATGTACACTACCGTTCAAAAGTTTGGGGATCACCCAAACAATTTTGTGGAATAGCCTTTATTTCTAAGAACAAGAATAGACTGTCGAGTTTCAGATGAAAGTTCTCTTTTTCTGGCCATTTTGAGCGTTTAATTGACCCCACAAATGTGATGCTCCAGAAACTCAATCTGCTCAAAGGAAGGTCAGTTTTGTAGCTTCTGTAACAAGCTAAACTGTTTTCAGATGTGTGAACATGATTGCACAAGGGTTTTCTAATCATCAATTAGCCTTCTGAGCCAATGAGCAAACACATTGTACCATTAGAACACTGGAGTGATAGTTGCTGGAAATGGGCCTCTATACACCTATGTAGATATTGCACCAAAAACCAGACATTTGCAGCTACAATAGTCGTTTACCACATTAGAAATGTATAGAGTGTATTTCTTTCAAGTTAAGACTAGTTTAAAGTTATCTTCATTGAAAAGTACAGTGCTTTTCCTTCAAAAATAAGGACATTTCAATGTGACCCCAAACTTTTGAACGGTAGTGTATACAACATTTTCTCTCGGCTATCATTTGACTTCTTGCTAGGAATACACTCGTTTGCCCACATATGCTGGAGTCCTCAAGCAGTAGTAGTAGTAGTATGGCTCTAAAGAAGGTAGGTAGGTAGGTCTTTAGTGTCATTGCACAAGTACAACGGAACTTTGTTTACAGCACAAACCCATTCAAGATTAGACAAACAAACAGTGTACAGGGTTACAGAACAGGAAAACTGATGGGTCGCCACAAGGATGGGGAAAAGGTAAACGCTGGGGAAGGATGAGTAAAAAAATACAATCAAGACTGGGCTCCTGAGGGGGCACAGTCTGGAGTGGTAAAAAACCTCCATAGCAAAGCACATATACATATTACAACATACATCTCCAGATATCTAGCAACAGAGGGGAGGGAGTCGGGACTACAGTGGAAGGCTGCAGCTCTTCAGGCGCTGCCTAGCCGTCCATCACCCCTAAGGGATTCACGTCAAGGGCGTTGAATGGTGTGTGGCGTATATTTTTTGTGGATGCATGTTTGTGTGTAAGCCTGCCGCGTGTCTCTGTTCCGCGGCCTTGGTGTCGTGCAGTCGCTCGTCAGTCCAAAGTCAACAACAACAGGTGTGTGTCCATGAGAGACAAGAAGGGAGTTTGTTGTGTCTTCGCTGCACTGTCCTTCAGGAGAGTCTCGAAGCCAGGGAAACAATCCAAGTTAGAATGTTTTGTATGCTCGTGAAAATAAAATTTGCTTTTCACTCTAAATTGTCTATGACTGGTCCTCAAAAATTCATCATGTGGGGCAGACAGTCCGATGTTATCCAAATCACAAGAGTGTCCACAGTTCTTCCCGCATCCTCCAATCCTTGGTGGCAGCTTTGGGGTACTTTGAAGACTGCCAGCAACTTCCAATTTGTGGACAAACCAGAGCAACGCTTACTCCAATCAGCAGATGTCCTGTTGTCATAATTCCGAATAGGTGGATACCTTCACGTCCTCGACAGAAAAGGGTCGCCAGGCACGCGGCACTCCTTCTCCCAAGAGTCCTGTCGCGTATCCAGCAACAACCGCTCCGTCACGACAAACAGGTTCCCCCAAACCCAAGATCTAGTCAATTTCGTTGATGCTAGTTAAATAGTTCCAATGTTTAGATTTGCAGAGCAGTGCAAAAAGAGGCAACAAGAAAGTTAAGATAAGACAAGACAAAGAAGCAAGCAGGAGAGATAAGGGAGAGGAAAGGGGAGCGTCCGCCCTCGATGAGTGCCAGAAAGATGAAGCCTCCTACAACACATGGAAACACCTTAATCCGATTGTGTTTGTTTTTTGAGAAGTCGGACTAACACAACTGGATTATACGTTTGGAAACCAGATCTCTCGAGTGGGGGTGTGCCGCCAGAGGAGCCCCTTCTTATCGTGCACGCGCCTATCTCAAGGCGCGCGATATAAGCCGGAAGCCGATACCATTCAATAAAAACGTGGCAACAATTGTAATGAAGACGAGACTGTAGATTTGAAGAACAGAACATTTTGAAGAGCATCGATGGGAGAAAATAAGAACCAGATTTATTTACGAAGGTGTCATGATTCGTTGCCCGGGTCATGTTTTGTTTTGGTTAAATACTCCCTTAGTTCTGTTTCAGCACCCCTGGGTTTGTGTGTTCTTGGTTGCTATGGCCGCTGATTAGTGTTCGGAACGCTAACCTGGTCCCGGGCACTAATCAGAGAGCTATTTATTCCTGCTTTTCGCCACACTCAGTCTGGCTGTCTTGTTTGCCCCATACGACAAGTAACGTGTGCACTGCAAAAAGTCAATGTTCAAAAACAAGAATAAAAAAATACAAAAATTAGAGGTATTTTATTTGAACTAAGCAATATTATCTGTTAATAGAACAAGAACATTTGGCTTGTCAAGACTTTCCAAAACAAGTAAAATTAGCTAACTGAACCCAAAAATACCTTAAAATAAGTATATTCTCACTAATAACAAGTGTACTATTAATGAGTACCTATTTTCTATTGTTTCATTGAAAATAAAACAGCAAAGTCGATTTGGCTGTCATCTGTTTTAATATGAGACACAATTGTGTCAAAGTCATGATTTTTTTTTTTCATGCTTGGAATAAGAAATTATTACTTTAAAAAAGTAGTTTTATACTTGTGAGTGTTGATGACACAGCTTTGCAACAGTTGATATTCTAGTTTCAAGCATGTTTTACTCAATATAGGTCATCAAATCTCAGCAACAAGCTGTAATATCTTACTGAGATCATTTAGGACCAAAACCCTTAAAACAAGTAAAACACTCTAACATAAAATCTGCTTAGTGAGAAGAATTGTCTTATCAGACAGAAAATATATCAAATATCACCCTTATTTGAGATATTTCATCTTACTTAGATTTTAGTTTTTGCAGTGTGAATACCTTAGTGAGTCCTGTTTTTGGACTAAGTAAGCTTCGCCATAGCTTCCCATGCTATCGACATGCTTTTCTGTTTGATTTATTTTTCCTGACGGATTTAGGATAAATAAATCATTGTCTTACCTGCACCCTGCCTCCGGAGTTCCGTCTGCATCCTGGGAAAATGGGTTATGGGTTATACTTGTATAGCACTTTTCTACCTTCAAGGTACTCAAAGCGCTTTGACACTATTTCCACATTCACCCATTCACACACATACATTCACACACTGATGGCGGGAGCTGCCAAGCAAGGCGCTAACCACGACCCATCAGGAGCAAGGACGAAGTGTCTTTCTCAAGGACACAAAAGGTGCGGGGGCAGAGAACAAACACACCAGAACCTAAGTATACCACAGTAAGGAGCCGCAGATGCCTGGTGTGACATCATAGGGCAACTGGAAAAACAACAATTTATCCGCGCTAAGAGGAAATAGGCGCCCCCCAGTGTACGGGAGGCACACGGCGTATGACAAATAGTTGCATTAGAGAGAGTTCATGGACACGGGGACTTCCCACGTTGGTGTGAAAATACAACAAACTGAACTATTTGAAAAATCAGACTATTTTGTCAATGGAGTGAAATCTTGAAAGCCATTTTTGTTTAAATAAAAAACAGACATACAAATGCCCCACTATGGACTGGACTCTCACTATTATGTTAGATCCACTATGGACTGGACTCTCACACTATTATGTTAGATCCACTATGGACTGGATTCTCACAATATTATGTTGGATCCACTATGGACTGGACTATCACTATTATGTTAGATCCACCATGGACTGGACTCTCACTATTATGTTAGATCCACTATGGACTGGACTCTCATAATATTATGCTAGATCCACTCCACGTCCATTGCACCGGTCGCCCAGGGGGGGTCCCCACATCCGCGGTTCCCTCCAAGGTTTCTCATTGTCCCATTGGGTTGAGTTTTTCCTTGCCCTGATGTGGGATCTGAGCCGAGGATGTTGTTGTGGCTTGTGCAGCCCTTTGAGACACTCGTGATTTATGGCTATATAAGTAAACATTGATTGATTGATTGATTGATACAAATATACTTTCCTTGGCAGAAGAAACTTAAAATACTGACCTGTATTCTGAAGAGCCATATTTTTGTTATTTGAGTGTTTGGATATGTTTATTTTCTTCCATTTTATAGAATGATTTTGGTTTAGGTGACGTCAAGTAGGTTCACTTCCTGTTGTATGTAGACACGTCCATGTATGGATCTTCTAATTTGCCTTTACTGTATAGTTGTACGGTATACTGGTACTAATAAAGTACTGCGGTATTGATTAATTAAAAACGGTACTATGCTGCCTGTGAATATTACTACTACTACTACTAATAATAATACTTTTTTCTTTTACGGACATAACGGCACCGTCATCACATTGTAACATTGCTGATAAACCGTCCAGAGGCGCATGTTAGGCAACGCACACGCACGTAGTACCTACAAGCAGAAACAATGTGAAGACGGAAGAGGAAGAATGGACGCTGTCAGGTTCAAACACTGATGACATCTATTAAACAAGACAAGAAGCAAGGAATTAAACAGAGACAGAATTACATTTGACTCAATTGAGGAGAGACGTCTGGACTGTACTCTTTGCACAGTCTAACCACGCTCTGACGAAAGATTGTACGCCTCCTCTTTTATTTGGAATTTCCCTGATTACATGGCAACAGCTGTTTCTAAGGAACGGGGGTCGTAAACAGCCATCGCCTTTGTCACAAAACAGTTCAAAGAAAAGGTCTGTTCAAAGAAAAGGTTCCTGTAGGGAAGCCAGGTCCTGCTTCCTCTTCGCTTTGTAGATCTCGGGTCAAGACAATATCTTTCTGTTGATTACAATACATCAAAGAAACAGAACACCTTCATGTTGCTTCCCATCCTACACGGTGGAGTTTTACAAGCCTTCTTCTTGGTAGGATCAAAGACAGCTTTTGTCTTCTCGCCGGGAACTCATGGTAACACAAAGTTTTGTGATAACTCAGATACAATTATTCTGACAAAACCTAACAATAAAGGTGAAGCTATGAACACTGAAGCGCCACCCTGCAAGCGGCGCTATCAAACATGGCTAGCTAGCTAGCGGCTAACGTCCATCCCCAGTGTTTTAGCTACTTCCAAATCACTAATCCTCGCCACTATGGCAACAAATAAAGTAAGTTTCTTACAAGTATCATCCCTGCAGGACAAGGAATAGCTAAACATGCTTCACTACAAACCATAGGAGGATACAATAGCTAAATGCTAACAGCAAGCTAGCGCTCCCGAATGTAAACAAATGCCATGTGTGAATGTACACAGACATCGACTGTAACTATACCAAGTAAAAGAGTCGTATATAGTGGATACTACAATGAATACATCGATATTTTATTGTTTATAAAATCAGGAAAAAGTTTCTGGACACAGGATAACTTTGATTATGACCCTGTAACTACTTGGTATTGGATTTATACCAGAATTTGTAGTGAGGGAAGAGTGGGTCGTGAGATCGACAGGCGGATCAGTGCAGCGTCTGCAGTGATGCGGACCCTGCATCGGTCCGTCGTGGTGAAAAAGTAGCTAAGCCGGAAGCTCAATTTGACCTCTCAATGACCAAAAGAACAAGATCACGGGCGTAAGCGGCCGAAAAGAGTTTCCTGCTTAAGGTGGCGGGTCTCTCCCTTAGAGACAGGGTGAGATGTTCTGTCATTCGCAAGGAGCTCAGAGTAAAGCCGCTCTGCTCCTCCACACCGAGAGGAGCCGGCCGGATGAGGTCGTTTGGGCATTTGGTCAAAATGCCTCCCGAACGCCTCCCTGGGGAGCTGTTAAGTTAAATAATGAGACAAAATATGAACTTCACACCATAAAAACAACTGCAGACATGAATTTTAGATGATAATATTTGTAGCAGGAAATCAACTGCAAACAAACGTATGCTTTTTCTCATCAGTGTCACATTCGCTGTTATGGTTGGAGGGAGTTGAGACGGCGCAGACACCAGGGGGCAGTAATGTTCAATGATTTATTATATATATATATATAATAATAATAAACAATACTAACTAACTATACTTAAACTCAGGAATGGAGTGTGCGACCAAAATCCAAGAGTGTGTGTGTGGTGTTACACTATGTGTGTAATTAACTGTTGTGTGTTACCGTGATGTTGGATGAGGAAGCAGACAAATCCAAAGGGGGCTAGGCAAAAGGGGTCCGTGATCCAAGTGAGGTCCGTGGGGCAGAGAGAGAGGCGACAAGGTCCAAGTCCAGGCGGGGGTCGAGGATCGAGGGAGGCAGTCAATATCCAGGGCAACGGAAGGAAAACAGGTTCACCATCGAGAAACTAAGTTCCCGCCAGGATCCTAGGGTCCACTGGTCCTTATACCGCTTGCCCACATCAGTCTCAGGTGTGCAGATTGCTGATCGTCTGCAGGCTTGTCGCTGCGTGGGCGTGCTGTGGTCAGCGCGAGCAGGGGCGTGTCCGAACGCGCTGCCAGCAGAGGTCCCGGCAGCTCCAGCTGCCGAGGAAAACTGGGTTTGAGTCTGCGCCGTGACATTCGCAGCAGCACTGCACTCGTTATGTCAATCAAATACGTTACTTAGCGATGCACAAATAAGTCCAACTAGTCTTTTACGCACTAGTGCTTAATTTGTGGACCCCTCAGATGTAAAAACATGATGTGCCTCCAGTTTTTTTTTTCTCTAAATACCGTGAGTGTCAAATGAAGTCTAGTTGAGGTAAGCAGTAACGTCTTGGTGATGATAAACGGTTTCAACCTTTAAAAAAATACTATTCTTAAGAGTGTATTGATTGATTGGTTGAAACTTGTATTAGTATATTGCACAGTATAGTACATATTCCGTACAATTGACCACTAAATGGTAACACCCGAATAAGTTTTTCAACTTGTTTAAGTCCACGTTAATCAATTCATGGTAATGTAAAAACCCACTACATCCCATTTTAACCCTTGTGTAATGTTCATATTGTTGTTACTCAGCCAGCCTTTGTGGGTCTGATGGACCCGTTGCATTTTGTGGCTTTTAATGCCTCACAATCAAACACTTTTATGTTGAAATACTGAACAGATGTTTACCTTATCCCAATAAACATCTGTTTTATGTTAAAATACTGAACAGATGTTTACCTTATCCCAATAAACATCTGTTCAGTATTTTAACATAAAAGTGTTTGATTGTGAGGCAATAAAAGCCACAAAATGCAACGGGTCCATCAGACCCACAAACGCTGGCTGAGTAACAACAATATGAACATTACACAAGGGTTAAAATGGGATGTAGTGGGTTTTTACATTACCATGAATTGATTAACGTGGACTTAAACAAGTTGAAAAACTTATTCGGGTGTTACCATTTAGTGGTCAATTGTACGGAATATGTACTGTACTGTGCAATATACTAATACAAGTTTCAACCAATCAATCAATACACTCTTAAGAATAGTATTTTTTTAAAGGTTGAAACCGTTTATCATCACCAAGACGTTACTGCTTACCTCAACTAGACTTCATTTGACACTCACGGTATTTAGAGAAAAAAAAAACTGGAGCCACATCATGTTTTTACATCTGAGGGGTCCACAAATTAAGCACTAGTGCGTAAAAGACTAGTTGGACTTATTTGTGGGTCTGATGGACCCGTTGCATTTTGTGGCTTTTAATGCCTCACAATCAAACACTTTTATGTTAAAATACTGAACAGATGTTTACCTTATCCCAATAAACATCTGTTCACTATTTTAACATAAAAGTGTTTGATTGTGAGGCATTAAAAGCCACAAAATGCAACGGGTCCATCAGACCCACAAACGCTGGCTGAGTAACAACAATATGAACGTTGCACGGAAAATTTCTCTGCCAGTTTCTGCGTCCCACAGGGATTCTTCTTTTGTGTTTCTGCACCTGCGGTTCCCACACAAGGTTGCAACATTGTTTGTCAACACTGTCTGCTCTCATTTTCTCGCACATTTGACACTCTGATGTTCTGTGTACCTACACTTTGTCCTCCTCCTGTCTAGGCCTGTTGTGTGTGTGTGTGTGTGTGTGTGTGTGTGTGTGTGTGTGGTACACAGTACATCAATTTCCACACTTCTATTAGCCCCGGGTCCAGTGGACCCAGACATCTTATAGGTAATAGAAATGTGTAGGCGGGGTGTATGGTGTGTGGTCATTAAATATATATTCTGATATATGTTCTTCACAGAAAATGAGCCAAAGTCAGTGAGTCTCAGTTTGAAAAATTAATTAATTGTATCATTTTTCTTTTAATAAAAAATGAAAACGGGTCCCACAGACCTGAACACCACACAATATTTTTTCATGATCGCTTTTATATTTCCCTCTAAATATTTTAAAATATGCCGTAAAAAAACAAAAAAACAGTAGCCTAACGGGACTCTCGAGCATCGCCTGAAACCCATAAGTACCCGGATGTGCCACTTGGTCACGTAATTGCAAACCAGCTCTAGTAAAATGCCTTTATTTTGAAAAAATAGCGGCAGTCAAGTCGAGACCGGAGGTTCCTGAATTCTGGCGCATGCGCAAACGCATTGGTCAAAGAGGAAAAGACCAAGATGGCGGACTGGGCGGTTGTCGCTTTCCGGGGTAGTATCACATTTACGACCTTATAGCCATGCAGATTCACGTAGCGCATCAAATAGCACAGGTTTTGTCGTACCTAAAGCCTACGACAAGGAAAGTTGAGTTTGTCTCGATGAAGCGTTATCTGAAGTGAAGATTGAAGAACATGGACGACTACTGCTATGCTAAGATGGCGACGTCCGCTAAAAGAGAACATGAAAGAGAATCAGCGCCACCAACATCCAGCAAATCACCAACAGAGATAAAGACGAAAACTGCAGATGAAAGTGAGCTGGTTGAAGTTTCCAACAACGTCATTTTGGGGGCTATCGTGAGCCCTGACAAGAGTGTCGATGAGAAATTAGCCGACTTTGTTGAAGAACGTAAACAAAGAGCCGCCATGATTGTTAGCTTGAAGAAGAAAGTGGAGTTCACATCAGAGGAGATGAAAGAATGCAAAAGTCAAATGAAGAAAGTGGAAGAGCAAAACAACCGCTTGTGTAAAGAAAGTCAAGGATTGGAAGAAGATATTCTGGGGAAGAGTAAGAGATGTGAAGAGAACATCCTGCCTGCTGGACCACATGTCTACATCAACGTGCAGAGGATTGGAGGTAATAATAAAGAACGAGAATAATATGATTAATGTCAAATTTTGATTGATAAGTCAAATAATTAAATTTTATTTATGTCTAATATTACGAAGCAAAATATATGTTTGTTGGATCAATGTCAGGCACTTAAAATATGTTTGGTTAAAAAGTACTTTTCTTAAATTGCAAAAAGTCAAAATCTCATTGTATTTTTCTCCAAAAAACTAACATAAAACGTGGTTACTTCTTTCTTAATAACTGAGGACTCAAAACAGTAGTACTTCAGTTTGTTTTTTTTAAACGTATCATAAAAAAAATTAAACAATTTCTGTGAAAAATATAATTTGTCTTTGCAATATGGACGAAGATCATTATCTTGATAAGTCCTTTTGTATATTGATGATGATATCCAATTTCATATTTTTGCTGTAAATTATATACATACACGAAATTAACACCAATGTTCAATCAATCAATCAATGTTTACTTGTGTAGCCCTAAATCACGAGTGTCTCAAAGGGCTGCACAAGCCACAACGACATCCTCGGCTCAGATCCCACATCAGGGCAAGGAAAAACTCCACCCAATGGGACAATGAGAAACCTTAGTGGGGACCCCCCCCCCCCCCCCTCCCTTGGGCGACCGGTGCAATGGACGACGAGTGGATCTTGCATAATGTTGTGAGAGTCCAGTCCATAGTGGATATAACATAATATTGTGAGAGTCCAGTCCATAGTGGATCTAACATAATAGTGAGAGTCCAGTCCATAGTGGATCTAACATAATAGTGAGAGTCCCGTCCATAGTGGAACTAACATAATAGTGAGAGTCCAGTCCATAGTGGATCTAACATAATAGTGAGAGTCCAGTCCATAGTGGATCTAACATAATAGTGAGAGTCCAGTCCATAGTGGATCTAACATAATAGTGAGAGTCCAGTCCATAGTGGATCTAACATAATAGTGAGAGTCCCGTCCATAGTGGAACTAACATAATAGTGAGAGTCCAGTCCATAGTGGATCTAACATAATAGTGAGAGTCCAGTCCATAGTGGATCTAACATAATAGTGAGAGTCCAGTCCGTAGTGTATCTTACATAATATTGTAAGAGTCCAGTCCATAGTGGATCTAACATAATAGTGTGAGAGTCCAGTCCATAGTGGATCTAACATAATAGTGTGAGAGTTCAGTCCATAGTGGATCTAACATAATAGTGAGAGTCCAGTCCATAGTGGGGCCAGCAGGAGACCATCCCGAGCGGAGACAGGTCAGCAGCGCAGAGACGTCCCCAACCGATGCACAGATGAGCGGTCCACCCCGGGTCCTGACTTTGGACAGCCAGTGCTTCATCCGTGGCCACCGAACATGTGCCCCCCCCCCCCTCCACGAAGGAGAGTGGGGCAGAGCAGAAAAGAAACGGCTGATCAACTGGTCTAAAAGTGCTAATCTTTTTTTATTTTATCTATTGAGCTTATTAAAGAAAGTTAAAGGCCTACTGAAATGATTTTTTTTATTCAAACGGGAATAGCAGATCCATTCTATGTGTCATACTTGATCATTTCGCGATATTGCCATATTTTTGCTGAAAGGATTTAGTAGAGAAAATCGACGATAAAGTTCGCAACTTTTGCTTGCTGATAAAAAAAAAGCCTTGCCTGTACCGGAAGTAGCGTGACGTCACAGGAGCTAGTATTCCTCACAATTCCCCATTGTTTACAATGGAGCGAGAGAGATTCGGACCGAGAAAGTGATGATTACCCCATTAATTTGAGCGAGGATGAAAGATTCGTAGATGAGGAACGTTACAGTGAAGGACTTGAGAGGCAGTGATGGACGTATCTTTTTTCGCTCTGACCGTAACTTAGGTACAAGCTGGCTCATTGGATTCCACACTCTCCTTTTTTTATTGTGGATCACGGATTTGTATTTTAAACCACCTCGGATACTATATCCTCTTGAAAATGAGAGTCGAGAACGCGAAATGGACATTCAGTGCCTTTTATCTCCACGACAATACATCAGCGAAATGCTTTAGCTACGAGCTAACGTGATAGCATCGTGCTTTAACTGCATATAGAAACAAAAAAATAAACCCCTGACTGGAAGGATAGATAGAAAATCAACAATACTATTAAACCGTGGACATGTAAATACACGGTTAATGCTTTCCAGGCTGGCGAAGGTTAACAATGCTGTGCTAACGACACCATTGAAGCTAACTTAGCAACGGGACCTCACAGAGCTATGCTAAAAACATTAGCTCTCCACCTACGCCAGCCAGCCCTCATCTACTCATCAACACCCGTGCTCACCTGCGTTCCAGCGATCGGCAGAAGGACGAAGGACTTCACCCGATGCGTTTGGCGGCCCGGAGACGTAGGAAGTCAAGGTGAAGTCGGCGGCTAGCGCGGCTAGCGCGGCTAGCGCGGCTAGCGCGGCTAGCGCGGCTAGCGCTCCAACAAAGTCCTCCTGGTTGTGTTGCTGTAGTCCGCTGCTAATACACCGATCCCACCTACAACTGTCTTCTTTGCAGCCTTCATTGTTCATTAAACAAATTGCAAAAGATGTCCAGAATACTGTGGAATTATGAAATGAAAACAGAGCTTTTTGTATAGGATTCTACGGGTACCATAACTTCCGTTACTCTGACTTCGTCACGCGCATACGTCATCATACCGCGACGTTTCAGCCGGATATTTCCCGGGAAGTTTTAAATGTCACTTTATAAGTTAACCCGGCCGTATTGGCATGTGTTGCAATGTTAAGATTTCATCATTGATATATAAACTATCAGACTGCGTGGTCGGTAGTAGTGGCTTTCAGTAGGCCTTTAAAGTACCAATGATTGTCACACACACACTAGGTGTGGTGAAATTTGTCCTCTGCATTTCACCCATCACCCTTGTTCACCCCCTGGGAGGTGAGAGGAGGAGTGAGCGGCAGCAGTGGCCGCGCCCGGGAATCATTTTTGGTGATTTAACCCCCAATTCCATCCCTTGATGCTGAGTGCCAAGCAGGGAGGTAATGGGTCCCATTTTTATAGTCTTTGATATGACTCGGCCGGGGTTTGAACTCACAACCTAATACATATAAAAAGCACAAGGCAGAACTTTAAATAGTGTTTTTAGTTCCGGCTTTTCTTTCTTTCCGAGGTGTTTATTAATTTTCAATAATATACAGTACTCGCCAAACCCTTTTCTACACTCGAAAATAACCCTCTCGTCCTCCCACATAGTCACCCAACTTAATACCTTAAGCTCTACACAAAGGCTTTACATATCCCTTCTTAACTAAAACGGTAATTTTTTTCATCAAAATTCACAATGATAGCGACAGCACAATCATAACACTATCATTAGTCAGAATCCTGGTCATATAGCAGCAGCATGGTCAGCACAGGGATGCCAATGGCCCATCAAAAATGCTAGGAATTGATAAAAAAAATAATTAGAGAAATAACAAAAATGAAAGCACTCTTATTCCTGTACATGTGTAGTGGGTTTATCAAAAGAGAGTAAAAGAGGCTATAAAGTAAAAAAAAAAAGTGTTTAGAACCCATCCATCCATCTTCTTCCGCTTATCCGAGGTTGGGTCGCGGGGGCAGCAGCCTAAGCAGGGAAGCCCAGACTTCCCTCTCCCCAGCCACTTGGTCCAGCTCCTCCCGGGGGATCCCGAGGCGTTCCCAGGCCAGCCGGGAGACATAGTCTTCCTATTGTGTCCTGGGTTTTCCCCGTGGCCTCCTACCGATCGGACGTGCCCAAAACACCTCCCTAGGGAGGCGTTCGGGTGGCATCCTGACCGAATGCCCGAACCACGAGTGTCTTGTCATCATCTGGCTCTTCTCGATGTGGAGGAGCAGCGGCTTTACTTTGAGTTCCTCCCGGATGACAGAGCTTCTCACCCTATCTCTAAGGGGGAGCCCCGCCACCCGCCGGAGGAAACTAATTTCGGCCGCTTGTACCCGTGATCTTGTCCTTTCGGTCATAACTCAAAGCTCATGACCATAGGTGAGGATGGGAACGTGGATCGACCAGTAAATTGAGAGCTTTGCCTTCCGGCTCAGCTCCTTCTTCACCACAATGGATCGATACAGCGTCCGCATTACTGAAGACGCCGCACCGATCCGCCTGTCGACCTCACGATCCACTCTTCCCTCACTCGTGATCAAGACTCCGAGGTACTTGAACTCTTCCACTTGGGGCAAGATCTCCTCCCCAACCCGGAGATGGAACTCCACTCTTTTCCGGGCGAGAACCATGGACTCGGACTTGGAGGTGCTGATTCCCATCCCAGTCGCTTCAAACTCGGCTGCGAACCGTTCCAGTGAGAACTGAAAATCCTGGCCAGATGAAGCCATCAGGACCACATCATCTGCAAAAAGCAGAGACCTAATCCTGCAGCCACCAAATCAGATCCCCGCAACGCCTTGACTGCGCCTAGAAATTCTGTCCATAAAATTTATGAACAGAATCGGTGACAAAGGGCAGCCTTGGAGGAGTCCAACACTCACTGGAAACGGGTTCGACTTACTGCCGGCAATACGGACTAAGCTCTGACACTGATCATACAGGGAGCGGACCGCCGCAATCAGACAGTCCGTTACCCCAAACTCTCTGAGCACTCCCCACAGGACATCCCGGGGTACACGGTCGAATGCCTTCTCCAAGTCCACAAAGCACATGTAGACTGGTTGGGCAAACTCCCATGCACCCTCAAGGACCCTGCCGAGAGTATAGAGATGGTCTACCGTTCCACGACCAGGACGAAAACCACACTGTTCCTCCTGAATCCAAGGTTCGACTATCCGGCGTAGCCTCCTCTCCAGTACACCTGAATAGACCTTACCGGGAAGGCTGAGGAGTGTGATCCCATGATAGTTGGAACACACCCTCCGGTTCCCCTTCTTAAAGAGAGGAACCACCACCCCGGTCTGCCAATCCAGAGGTACCGCCCCCGATGTCCACGCGATATTGCAGAGTCTTTTCAACCAAGACAGCCCCACAGCATCCAGAGCATTAAGAAACTCCGGGGGGATGTCATCCACCCCCGGGGCCTTGCCACCGAGGAGCTTTTTAACTACCTTGGCAACCTCAGCCCCAGAAATAGGAGAGCCTACCACAAATTCCCCAGGCACTGCTTCCTCATAGGAAGATGTGTTGGTAGGATTGAGGAGGTCTTCGAAGTATTCCCTCCACCGATCCACAACATCCACAGTTGAGGTCAGCAGAACACCATCCCCACCGTACACGGTGTTGACAATGGTGGTCCAGAATCGCTCAGGAGACTCTGCTAGGCGTTCCCAGCAGACCCTCACAATGCGTTTGGGCCTGCCAAGTCTGTCCGGCATCCTTGCCCACCATCGTAGCCAACTCACCACCAGGTGGTGATCGGTAGGAAGCTCCGCCCCTCCCTTCACCCGAGTGTCCAAAACATGAGACCGCAAATCCGATGACACAACTACAAAGTCGATCATAGAACTGCGGCCTAGAGTGTCCTGGTGCCAAGTTCACATATGGACACCCTTATGTTTGAACATGGTGTTCGTTATGGACAATCTGTGACAAGCACAAAAGTCCAATAACAAAACACCACTCGGTTTCAGATCCGGGTGGCCATTCTTCCCAATCACGCCTGTCCAGGTTTCACTGTCGTTGCCAATATGAGCGTTGAAGTCCCCCAGTAAAACGAGGGAATCACCCGGGGGAGCACTCTCAAGTACTCCCTCGAGTGAATCCAAAAAGTGTGGGTACTCTGAGCTGCTGTTTGGCGCGTAAGCGCAAACAACAGACAGGACCCGTCCCCCCACCCGAAGGCGGAGGGAAGCTACCCTCTCGTCCACTGGGTTAAACTCCAACGTGCAGGCTCTGAGCCGGGGGGGGGGGGGCAACAAGAATTGTCACCCCAGCCCGTCGCCTCTCACTGCTGGCAACGCCAGAGTGGAAGAGAGTCCAGCCCCTCTCGAGAGAACTGGTTCCAGAGCCCTTGCTGTGCTGAGTCCGACTATATCTAGCCGGAACTTCTCCACCTCGTGCACTAGCTCAGGCTCCTTCCCCCCCAGCGAGGTGACGTTCCAAGAGCTAGCTTATGTAGCAAAGGATCAGACCGCCCAGCTCACATTGCACCCGACTTCCATGGCCCCTGCTATGGGTGGTGAGCCCATTGGAGGGATATATATATATATATATATATATATATATATATATATATATATATATATATATATATATATATATATATATATATATATATATATATATATATATATATATATATATATATATATATATTAGGTGTGTAACTGTGCATGTATTTGTATTGAAGCGTTTCGGTACGGGGGTTTCAGTTCGGTTCGGAGGTGTACCGAACGAGTTTCCACACGAACATATTAAGTAGCCGCCTCCGCTTCCTTCTGCCTCTGTTTCTGTCAGTCCTCTACACAGCACCCAGCATTGTCCCATCCACACAACCATCTGATTGGTTACAAACAGAGCGGCAACAGCCAATCAGCAGTGCATATTCAGAGCGGTAACAGCCAATCAGCAGTGCGTATTCAGAGCGCATGTAGTCAGTGCTTAGCGTTTAGCAGGTAAGCATCAGGCAGCGGACTCTCCGCAAATTATAATAAACACCTCCCAGTCAACTACTAGTAACATCACTATGAGCCCGTTGACCTTCTAGAAATATAAAAGGCAGTTCAGCTCGCTCGCAGTCCTGGCTTGAGGTGAAGGCTAAATCGCTTTTAGCGTAACGTTAGCTAATTTTGCGGTGCGCGTGTGAGTGTGTGTTACGGACAGCAAAGCCCTGTCTGTCTGTTATTTCACTTGACCTTTTTCTATGTAGATTGAGCTGTGTTGAAGCAGCAAAAAAGGACATTATGTTAAATGAAGAGTTTCTGTCTCTGATAGTTGATATACTAATGTAACTGCATCATTAAGCCTACATGAACTCCATGGTGTTCAGGGATGAATAGTCTCTCCTATTGCTATTGTACCATTTTTTCAGCTATATGCATTACTAATAATTAGTAATGCAGCAGCCTAGTTTGGAATGGCAGGGTCCCTGCTATCACATGTTGATAAAGATATATCATTTACATAATACAAATCAACTACAGGCTTCCCAAATGCTGTAATAAATTAAGCATGATGAGTTGACTTGAAACTGTTTGATGTTGCACTTTTTATATGTAGAAGAAAAGTTTTGTCATTGTATTTAATCTGAGCAACAACTTGAGGCAGTTTAATGTTGATTAACGTGGGCAGAATTAT
>NC_084747.1:11921896-11924396 GCF_033978785.1 Entelurus aequoreus | reverse complement strand
TTTTTCTGGAATTCCAGCTTCACTTGTCCGAGTCTAAGTCAAGTCATGTAAACGTTTATCCATCCTTTTGGAAATGCACTAAATGAATGGCAATGGAACACTACACACACATACAGTACGTAGAAGAAAGTGGGTAGCGGGTTGAAGGGGAAACATCTCATGGTTAATGTCTGAGCTAAAGTGTGTTTGTGTTCCTCAGACGTCCAGCCGCTGATTGGTCAGCAAGAAGAACTTTCCCCTCAGTTGGCAGGAGGGACTTCCTCTTTGAAGCAGAAGACTCCACAGCCACCCCACATTAAAGAGGAAGAGGAGGAACTCTGGATCACTCAGGAGGGAGATTGTCATCTAGGACCACAGGAAGCTGATCTCACCAAGTTGCCACTGACTGTTGTCTCTGTGAAGATTGAAGATGATGAAGAGGAACCACAACTGGACAACCTCTTAGCTCCACTATCAGATAGTGAGGCTGAAGACGAAGTTGAAGTACCTTTGAGCAGCAATACAGACTCTGAAGGTGATATAAAGACTCACACTGACAACAAACACTCTGAATACCCTAAAGAGAAGAGAGGTAAAAAATGGTTGAGCTGCTCAGTTTGTGCTAAAATCTTTGGTCACAGGAGCAATTTGGCAAAACACGTAAAAACACACACAGGAGAAAAACCATTTAATTGTTCAGTTTGCAGTAAAAGCTTTACTCAAAAGAGCAGTTTGACTCACCACATGAGAACGCATACAGGAGAAAAACCCTTTAATTGTTCAATTTGTGGTAAAAACTTTTCTATGAAGAATTATTTGACTCAACACACGAGAACACACACAGGTGAAAAACCATTTAAATGCTCAGTTTGCTGTAAAAGCTTTACTCAGAAGAGTAGTTTGACTCAACACATGGGAATACACACAGGAGAAAAAACATTTCGGTGTTTAGTTTGTGGCAAAAGATTCTCTCTTAAAAATTATTTGACTCATCACATGAGAACACACACAGGAGAAAGAAATTTTAAATGCTCCTTTTGTTATAAAAGCTTTACTCAAAAGAACAGTTTGACTGGACACATAAAAACACACACTGGAGAAAAACTGTTCGATTGTGCAGTTTGTGGCAAAAGGTTTTCTCTGAAAAATTACTTGACTCAACACATGAGAACACACACGGGAGAAAAACCATTTAGTTGCACAGTTTGTTGTAAAAGTTATACCCAAAAGAGCAGTTTGACGCAACACATGGGAACACACACAGGAGAAAGACCATTTAATTGTTCAGTTTGCAGCAAAAGCTTTTCTCTAAAAAACTATTTGACTCAACACATGAGAACGCACGCCGATGAAAAAACACTTGATTGCTCAGTCTGTTATCAGAGCTTCACTCAAAAGTGTCATTTGACTAAACATGTGAGAACACACAGAGGGAAAAAAACATTCCATTGTTCCGTTTGTGGCAAAAGCTTTTCTCAAAGGAGCAGTTTGACTACACACCTAAGAGCGCACACAGCAGAAAAACAACTGTTGAACTGCTCAGTTTGTTGTAAAGGCTTTCCTAAAAAGTGCAACTTGATTCAACACATGAGAACACACAGAAGGAAAAACCTTTAGCTGTCCAGTTTGTGGTAAAAGAGTCCGTCATAATGCAGACGCAGTAAAACACACAAGAACTCACACGGGAGGATAACCAATTAGCTGTTTAGTTTGTATGTTGCTCATATACGGCGACACAAACCCACGGCCTCCTCATAATAAGTTCTCTGCTTCTTTCAAAAATATCTGAATATTTGTACAAAGTGGGACTATCTGGAACATAATCTTATCTCTTACTCACACCATGCCTTTATTGTATCTGACACTTTCCTTAACAGTAAGACAGATGTTTGTAGTGTTTGGTTACTCCTTCTTCAGACAACACCGACTTGATGAGTCTAGCTGGGGAGGAATTGTAGTCTTCTTCAGTGATGCTTTCACCGCCTCCAGAATGTCTGACTTTGATCACCAACAACATGAATCGATCTGCCTGAAACTACACCTTCCAGGTCCCCTGGTGTTCATGTTTTGTGTCTACATGACTCGGTGTACAAATAATCTCCCCAATTTGCAGCCCAAAACCAAATAATTCTATAAATGTTGTTATAAAATTGTGTTCTTCTGACACTTTAAAGACTA
The DNA here is from genome assembly GCF_033978785.1 of Entelurus aequoreus. NCBI lineage: Eukaryota > Metazoa > Chordata > Actinopteri > Syngnathiformes > Syngnathidae > Entelurus > Entelurus aequoreus. The sequence goes on along the minus strand of NC_084747.1, from coordinate 11,922,239 downwards.
ATAGACCTGATGGGATCCCAGCAACTGCACTTAAAAACTGTGTGCTGGAGATTTCCCCCAGTACTTGCCAAGCTCTTCCAGATTTCCCCGGACACAAAAGACAGTTCCATCCTTCTGGAAATGCGCCTATATGATTGATAGCGGTACCTAACAATGGAAAGAAAAAAGATCTGTTGAACTAAAAGCATAATATGCGACCACATTCACAAACGCCTCGACAAACATCAAATTCTATCTGATAGTACAAATTCCGGGAGAGGCGATCTACAGTACAGGCCAAAAGTTTGGACACACCTTCTCATTCACAACACAACTGATGGTCCCAACCCCATTGATAAAGCAA
>NC_084747.1:11885780-11921876 GCF_033978785.1 Entelurus aequoreus | reverse complement strand
GTGGTTCTGCCATGTTGGATCGCGTTAATAAACAGTACAGGTCAAACGTTTGGACACACCTTCTCATTCAATGTGTTATCTTTATTTTCATGACTATTTACATTGTAGATTGTCACATCAAAACTATGAATGAACACATGTAGAGTTATGTACTTAACGAAAAAAGGTGAAATAACTGAAAACATATATTGTAGTTTCTTCAAAATAGCCACCCTTTGCTCTGATTACTGCTTTGCGCACTCTTGGCATTCTCTCCATGAGCTTCAAGAGGTGGTGAAAATTATTTTCCAACAGTCTTGAAGGAGTTCCCAGAGAATACCAAGAGTGTGCACACATCACACCACTTCTCAAATCCCTTCACTGGCTTCCTCTGCCACTCAGGATGGAATACAAAGTCTCCCTACTAACCCACCAGTGCCTCCATGGTAATGCCCCCCTCTACCTCAAAGAACTACTCACCCCCAAAACCTCCACACGACACCTCCGCTCCAGACAGACTAACCTCCTCCAACCTCTGAGGACAAAGCTACGAACAATAGGAGACCGGGCTTTCTGCTCCGTTGCTCCCAGCCTGTGGAACGCTCTCCCTGACCACCTGAGGGCACCACAGACTGTGTATGCTTTTAAAAAGGGCTTAAAAACCCTTCTTTAAAATAAAAATAAAAATACTTTTTTTAGATTTATGCATGCTAGTTCTGGCTATTAGGCTGTTCTTGCTTTTATTTGTATTTATTTATTTTATTATCTTTTTAATTGTTTTAATACACTCCTCCAACCTCCGAGGACAAAGCTACGAACAATGGGAGACCGGGCTTTCTGCTCTGTTGCTCGCAGCCTGTGGAATGCTCTCCCTGACCACCTGAGGGCACCACAGACTGTGTATGCTTTTAAAAAAGGCTTAAAAACCCTTCTTTAAAATAAAAATAAAAAGCCTTTTTTTAGATTTATGCATGCTAGTTCTGGCTATTAGGCTGTTCTTGCTTTTATTTGTATTTATTTATTTTATTATCTTTTTAATTGTTTTAATACAGTGTAGCACTTTGAGGTTGTTTGCTCAATGTAAAGTGCTTTTTTACAAATAATATATATATTATTATTATTATTATTATTATAAAGCAGTAATCAGAGCAAAGGGTGGGTATTTTGAAGAAACTAGAATATAAAACATGTTTTCGGGTAGTTCACCTTTTTTTGTTAAGTACATAACTCCACATGTGTTCATTCATAGTTTTGATGTGACAATCTACAATGTAAATAGTCATGAAAATAAAGAAAAAAAGCATTGAATGAGGAGAAGGTGTGTCCAAACTTTTGGCCTGTACTGTACACTCACAGCTGTTCACCGTAATCAACTTGAAATTGATCAGGATCATTGATCACAATCATATAATCGCCAAGCCTTAGTAGCGAGTTCAAGGAGAAACATTTCATGGATCATGTCTGAGTTTAAGTGTTTTTGTGTTGGTTGTGTGCCACAGACACCCTGCAGCTGATTGGTCTTCCAGAAGATGTTCCTGTTCAGCTACAAGTGGGGAGCTCCACTTTGAAGCAGGAGGATCCACAGCCCCCCCACATTAAAGAGGAAGAGGAGGAACTCTGGATCACTCAGGAGGAAGAGTGTCTTCTACAAGTGGGGAGCTCCACTTTGAAGCAGGAGGATCCACAGCCCCCCCACATTAAAGAGGAAGAGGAGGAACTCTGCATCACTCAGGAGGGAGAGTGTCTTCTAGGGCCGCAGGAAGCTGATCTCACCAAGTTTCCACTGACTGTTGTCTCTGTGAAGACTGAAGATGATGAAGAGAAACCACAAGCAGACCACATCTTAGCTCCACTATCAGATAGTGAGGCTGAACACGAGGTTGAAGTAACTTTGAGCAGCGATACAGACTGCGAAGGTGATATGAGGACTCACACTGACAACAAACAGCCTGAATACTCTAAAAAGACAAAAGGTACAAAATGTTTTCTCTGCTCAGTTTGTGGTAAAAACTTTTCCTATAAGAGAGTTTTGACAGACCACATAAGGACTCACACTGGAGAAAAACCCTTTAGATGTCCATTTTGCGATAAAAGTTTTTCTCAAAAGAGCAATTTGACCCAACATATCAGAACACACACGAGAGAAAACACATTTAATTGTCCCCAATGTGCTAAAAGCTTCTTGCAAAAGGGCAATTTGACCGAACACATGAAAATACACAGCGGAGAAAAAACGTACAATTGTTCGGTTTGTGGTAAAAGTTTTTGCCATCAGAAAGTTTTGACTGAACACATAAGAATACACACAGGAGAAAAACCCTTTAAATGTTCGGTTTGCGATAAACCTTTTTCCCGAAAAAGAGTTTTGAGCCAACACATGAGAACACACACGGGGGAGAAACCATTTAATTGCTCAGTTTGCGACAAAAACTTTGCTCAAAAAAGAGCTTTGATCCGACACATGACAACGCACACAGGAAAGAAACCATTTAAGTGTTCAGTTTGCGATAAAAGCTTTTCACAGGAAAGCACTTTGAGCAAACACAGCATGACACACACAGGATATATGAACACATAATTAGAGCCAGGCCAAGTTACAACAACTTTCTTTTTTTGCTCCCGTCGGTATGCCACACAAATGTTTTTGTAGATGCAAATAAAAGTCTGACTTGTTGTCAGTCATCCTGCCTTCTTCCTGTCCAGACAACTTCACAATAAAAATTGCTGCCGACACTCTGAACTGGAGCATCAACAATCGGTGAAAAGACGGCCGGAAGCTGTACATACGTCACATGTTACTGGCTTGTTTATGTTGTTGCACGCATTCTTTGCAATATGTTCATTGTGTCTTTTTTTGCAACTCTTGTAATTTCTTCAACTCCTATCTTAAGCAGTCTGCAATGCCGCCACAAGATGGCAGCAGTGTTACTGCTTGAAGAGTTGTCACGTGTTCAGTCAGACACTTCTTCAGCTTTTGGAGGAGATCGGAAGTTTCAGATAACTTGGTTGGATTTGTTTTCTTTTGATCTAAAGAGAATAATAATGAAGTGAGTTTAGATTTAAACTCTAAGGGGGGAAAAAAGTACAATACTAGTAAATAATTACCTGTTGTCAGGTTTAAGCACCGAACTATCTATTAAACAGAACAAGAAGCAAGGACTCAGGCAGAGACAGAGTTCTATTTTGCTCATGAGGAGAACGCATGGAGCTGCACACTCCGTTACAGTCTCACCCTACGCTCTGAGGAACAGCCCACGCGCTCCTCTTTTTATTCAGTTTAGGAGTTCCCTAGTTACATGCTGAGGCTGCTTCTAAAGGGAGGGGTCACACATTATGCGAGCAGCTCAGTGCGCACAATACGTGATTATTCAGAACAGAATGTGCTGGGGGGCGTTGAGATTGCGCCCTGTCTCTGCTTTGTCTGTTGATATGCCTTATCTTCGTTGAGGTGCTGGTTCGTCCTTGGCTGTTAGCAAGCTAAAAGACAAAAAACATCTGCAGCGAGGCCACTCCTCACATGCAGTGGAAGATAACAAGTTGTGTGCCCTTGCACAAGAAGAAAAAGTACAGCTTGAGCACAATAGATAATAACGACACTGCAAAAAGTCAGTGTTCAAAAACAAGAAAAAAATTTACAAAAATTAGGGGTATTTTATTTGAACTAAGCAAAATTATCTGCCAATAGAACAAGAAATTTTGGCTTGTCAAGACTTTCCAAAACAAGTAAAACTAGCTAACCTCAATGAACCCAAAAATACCTTAAAATAAGTATATTCTCACTAATAACAAGTGCACTTTTCTTGGTAGAAAAAAAGAGACCTTTTTGCTCAATATGTTGAAAAATATTCTTAAATGAAGTAAGTGCTAGTGCCATTATCTTGACATAATGATATGCGCTCGGTATTACACTTCTTGAAGCCAGCAAACTTATACTAAAAACTAATTTATTGTTCTTAATGGAAAGGCAAGCGCTTGTTACTCTCGGGGTCTCCTAGCCGCTCAGGCAAATCATATTGTCTAAAAATGCATTTTCCCATGGATAACATGACGTCATCGCGCCAAGTGCGTGCTCTTTCAGTCAATTAGTACGCATATATACAGCCCGGCCCCCGGCCAAACATTTTTTAATTGTAATTTTAAAGAATGCATCTGAATGTGCATGAACTATTTCTGTTTAAAATTGTTAGAAATGTCACATGTTAAATGTTTAAATATTAACTGTCAGTTAACCGTACTGTGCCGACTGTACTACTATATGAGTATGTATTTTCTATTGTTTCATTGAAAATAAAACAACAAAGTCCATTTGGCTGTCATCCGTTTTAATTATGAGACACAATTGTGTCAAAGTCATGATTTTTTTTTTCATGCTGGAAATAAGAAATGATGACTTTAAAAAAGTAGTTTTATACTTGTGAGTGTTGATGACACAGCTTTGCAACAGTTGATATTCTAGTTTCAAGCATGTTTTACTCAATATAGGTCATCAAATCTCAGCAACAAGCTGTAATATCTTACTGAGATCATTTAGGACCAAAACACTTAAAACAAGTTAAACACTAACATAAAATCTGCTTAGTGAGAAGAATTATCTTATCAGACAGAAAATAAGCAAATATCACCCTTATTTGAGATATTCAATCTTTACTTAGATTTCAGTTTTTGCAGTGTAGAGCAACGGCCTTTAAGCATAAGAGTTGTGTGGTAACTTATATACGTTTATTCTAACACCTGTTTTTAGACTTTGAAAGTTTATAACGTTTCCATTTAGGTAAAGCTATATATTTTAAGGGATAACTGTTGTTCTTTGTAAACATTGTTTTACTTGTTTGCCATTTTTATTAGCAGTGATATCTTAGAATAGCTTTTTGTTACCTATGAAACATTTTAAGTAGGTTGTCTTTTACAAATATGCCAGAGTAGGGGACAGTGACTGACTTTTGGCGCATGCGCAAACAAGTGGAGTATTTTTTTCCCCCAACAATTATTATTTTTACAATATGATAGTTTTTTGTTTTTTTTAACAATCTGAACATAAAACTAACATAAACCATTAATCAAGATATTGAAATAAAACTAAGGAAACAGGGACCGTGAGATGAACACTTGAATAATGAAACAACAAGTTAATTAAAGGCCTACTGAAATGACATTTTTTTATTTAAACGGGGATAGCAGATCCATTCTATGTGTCATACTTGATCATTTCGTGATATTGCCATATTTTTGCTGAAAGGATTTAGTAGAGAAGAACGAGAATAAAGTTTGCAACTTTTGGTCGCTGATAAAAAAAAGCCTTGCCTATACCGGAAGTAGCGTGATGTCACAGGAAGTAGGATTCCTCACAATTCCCCGTTGTTTACAATGGAGCGAGAGAGATTAGGAACAAGAAAGCGACGATTACCCCATTAATTTGAGCAAGGATGAAAGATTCGTGGATGAGGAACGTTAGAGTGAAGAACTAGAGAGGCAGTGCAGGGTGTATCTTTTTTCGCTCTGACCGCAACTTAGGTACAAGCTGGCTCATTGGATTCCACACTCTCTCCTTTTTCTATTGTGGATCACGGATTTGTATTTTAAACCACCTGGGATACTATATCCTCTTGAAAATGAGAGTCGAGAACGCGAAATGGACATTCAGTGACTTTTATCTCCACGACAATACATCGGCGAAGCTCTTTAGCTACTGAGCTAACGTGATAGCATCTGGTTCAAATGCAGATAGAAACAAAATAAATAAATCCCTGACTGGAAGGATAGACAGAAGATCAACAATACTATTAAACCATGGACATGTAACTACACGGTTAATAATTCTCAGCCTGGCAAAGCTTAACAATGCTGTTGCTAACGACGCTGAAGCTAACTTAGCAACCGGACCTCACAGAGCTATGATAAAAACATTAGCGCTCCACCTACGCCAGCCAGCCCTCACCTGCTCATCAACACCCGTGCTCACCTGCGTTCCAGCGATCGACGGCACGACGAAGGACTTCACCCGATCATCCGTGCGGTTGGCGGCTAGCATCGGCTAGGCGTCTGCTATCCAAGTAAGTAGTCCTTGTTGTGTTGCTACAGCCAGCCGCTAATACACCGATCCCACCTACAACTTTCTTCTTTGCAGTCTCTATTGTCCATTAAACAAATTGCAAAAGATTCACCAACACAGATGTCCAGAATACTGTGGAATTGTTCGATGAAAACAGAGCAGTTTGTATGGTGACACTTTGGGTACGAATGCTTCCTTTGCCGTCGTGACGTCACGCGCATACGCATCATACATAGACGTTTCCAACCGGAAGTTTAGCGGGAAATTTAAAATGTCACTTTATAAGTTAACCCGGCCGTATTGGCATGTGTTGCAATGTTAAGATTTCATCATTGATATATAAACTATCAGACTGCGTGGTCGCTAGTAGTGGCTTTCAGTAGGCCTTTAAGGCATCATACTACACATTACTTATTCATTTTATTTGATAGTAATTTTTTTAAATGTCTGTTAAAATGTGTAACGTTTTCATGACCATTTTCTTTTTCTTTGTCATTGTTAGTGAGTTAAATCCATTTTTTTTTAAATTTCAGAATAGAGCACAAATGTTGGTTTGCATGACTGCTGTGGATTTGTGAATATTGAATTCTTCCTAGTCGACGATACATTTTACAGCATTCTCTGAGTCTTTATCAAACCTGTATTGTAAAAACAAAACTTGTTATTCGTTGTAATCAAAATGTTTATTATAAATATTCAACAGAAAGTTAAGTCCATAGTATTTGGGAGATGGACCATTAAAAAATGGACTATTTTTCAAGCCTTGTGGGGAAACATCCTGAATGAATTTGGATAGAAGTAGAATTTGTGAATGATTTTGAAGTGTCGTTCTTTTATTTCATTTGGGATGAAATGTGAATTATATTTATACAGCGCTTTTTCTCTAGTGACTCAAAACGCTTTACATAGTGAAACCCAATATCTAAGTTGTATTTAAATAGTGTTGGGTTAGTTACTGCAAACCAGTACCTAGTTACAGTTACTAGTTATTTTATTTCAAAAGTAACTCAGTTTCTTACACCAAAAAGTAATGCGTTACTATGAAAAGTAACTATTTAGTTTTTTTTTTGTTTTTTTTGTTTTTTTTTTAAGGCTCCCATTAATGTGCTTTTAGCCTTCATTTCAGTACTGTTATTGCACTGGACAATAATACAATGTGTTGATCAACTTGACATGCATTTGCATCACTGAACTCTGCCAAGCAATGTGCTCTACATACAACACACAAACAATGTGGTCTACATACAACACACAAACAATGTGGTCTACATACAACACACAAACAATGTGGTCTACATACAACACACAAACAATGTGGTCTACATACAACACACAAACAATGTGGTCTACATACAACACACAAACAATGTGGTCTACATACAACACACAAACAATGTGGTCTACATACAACACACAAACAATGTGGTCTACATACAACACACAAACAATGTGGTCTACATACAACACACAAACAATGTGGTCTACATACAACACACAAACAATGTGGTCTACATACAACACACAAACAATGTGGTCTACATACAACACACAAAGACAAAGATATGTTTCAAAGGGCCAATTTATTTCGGGCCAGAACAAATTGACAAAACTATTTGAAATAGCTGCAACATAACATACATAAGTAACAAACAGCATAATAACAACATAGCTGTAAACCTGGCTTCACCCAAGGAAGGCACACATGACATACACAAAGCCTAACCAGGCATTTTTTCTCTCTCAAGGAATTGTGAAATAAAATCATGTCTTCAGGAGATCAACACTGTACTGAAGCCCAGAACACTCTACACATTTCCCCAGTTTTAGTTTAGAGAAAAGGAAAGATTGGCCTGGCCCACTAGGATCCCTCTTTATGTTTGTGAACTTTATAGTGTATACATTTAGAGTGATGTGATAATCAAACACTCTAAAAGTCTAGAATGAAAGAGTATATAAGAGAATTGACGGAGTGTGTGCACCTTCAGTGCTGAATGATGAGCAGAGGCAGAGTTCTTTAGCTCGCTTTCCATTTTCATGTACTCACTGTCCACTGTGTCCAGGTACGTGGAACATGTTCTCCACGCCATTTGCTGTTTGATGGCTGCTATCATGCTAATTAGCTGCCTGAAAGCGGGTGACTCCACTGTAGAAATAGCCTGCATGTCTTCTAGCACATATGCTGCAATGGCTCTATCAATGTTGTCCTGGCTAGCAGTCCCTCCGTTAAAATCCTTAGGTGGAGGTGGAGGTGGAGGTGAAGTGTGTCTCTCTTTACTAGCTTTGTCGAAGCATGCTGCTTTTGTAGCTGTTTCAGCAGATTTGAATTGCTGTTTTGGGCAGTAGATGGGATCTTTGATCTTACATTTAACTAAAATGTTCTTTTCTTTGTGCTCGACAAAAGAAAAGTAGTGAGAATATCTCCATGTTAAGAAACTCGGCATCGGCCCCGCCATGATGTCTTGTTAGTATGTTAGTGAACAACACACACACACCTCTTGTGACAGAGGAAGATTCAGAAGGACGACACTGCAGCTCTCCAATAAAACACACTCAGATCTTCTCAGTTTCTAGCCGATACTACATAAAAAATAACGCAGTAACGCATCATGTAGTAACGGTAACTGAGTTACTGAATATAAAAAATACCCCGTTAGACTACTAGTTACCGCCGAAAATAACGCTGTTACAGTAATGCGTTACACTGCATTTAAAGCAGTGTGGGTGGCACTAAAGTGTCTTGCCCAAGGACACAACGGCAGTGACTAGGATGGAAGCGGGGATCGAACCTGGAACCCTCAAGTTGCCAGCCGAGCGATACCGCCCCAATATGTGCAATGCCTAGTGGAAATAATAATACAACAATAATATGAATATAAGGGAAGGTGTTTCATCAGAACACAACACGGTTTTTAGGGGGGGGAAAGGACATTTTGAAGAAGAAAAAAACTGCTGCAAGGAAAAAAACGGAAGTGGCTTACTTTTCACGCATGCGCAAAGGGACCCGGCAGCTCGAAGTCAAGATGGCGGACTAAGCGGCGGTGCTTTTCCACAGAACTTTGATATTGACCTTCTCCCAGCAAACACACGAACACATACCTCATACATTCCTCTTTTCTCTAGCCCGCCAAACCCAAGTTGAAGTTGGAGCGACGGAGACTTTTCTGCAGTGAAGACGTGAGAGCACATGGACGACTACTGCTATGCTAAGATGGCGACGTCATGTAAAAGAGAAAGTGAAAGAGAATCTTCCAGCAAATCACCAACGGAGATAAAGACCAAAAGCGAAGATGAAGGTGAGTGAGCTTAAGCTCATTTTGAAGTTGAATGTAAGCCCTGAAAAGGGCGGCTCTCAGAAATGAGCCGACCTTGTTGAAGAATGTAAAGAAAGAGCCGCCATGATTGTTAGCTTGAAGAAGGCAGTGGAGTTCACATCAGAGGAGATGAAAGAATGCAAAAGTCAAATGAAGAAAGTGGAAGAGCAAAACAAGCGCTTGTGTAAAGAAAATAATGATGTGAAAGAAGAGATGTTGGGGAAGAGTAAGAGCCACATGCCATATGAAGTGTTAATATATCTGCTTATAAATGAAAGTAGCAATGATTGTCACACACACACCAGGTGTGGCGAAATTATTCTCTGCATTTCACCCATCACCCTTGATCACCCCCTGGGAGGTGAGGGGAGCAGTGAGCAGCAGCGGTGGCCGCGCCCGGGAATCATTTTTAGTAGGGATGTCCGATAATGGCTTTTTCCCGATATTGTCCAACTCTTTAATTACCGATACCAATATCAACCGATACTGATGTATACAGTCATGGAAATAACACATTATTATGCCTAATTTGGACAACCAGGTATGTTGAAGATAAGGTCCTTTTTTAAAAAATTTATAAAATCCATCCATCCATCCATCCATCTTCTTCCGCTTATCCGAGGTCGGGTCGCGGGGGCAGCAGCTTAAGCAGGGAAGCCCAGGCTTCTCTCTCCCCAGCCACTTCATCCAGCTCCTCCCGGGGGATCCCGAGGCGTTCCCAGGCCAGCCGGGAGACATAGTCTTCCCAACGTGTCCTGGGTCTTCCCCGTGGCCTCCTACCGGTCGGACGTGCCCTAAACACCTCCCTAGGGAGGCGTTCGGGTGGCATCCTGACCAGATGCCCGAACCACCTCATCTGGCTCCTCTCGATGTGGAGGAGCAGCGGCTTTACTTTGAGCTCCCCCCGGATGGCAGAGCTTCTCACCCTCTCTCTAAGGGAGAGACTCGCCACCCGGCGGAGGAAACTCATTTGGGCCGCTTGTACCCGTGATCTTGTCCTTTCGGTCATAACCCAAAGCTCATGACCATAGGTGAGGATGGGAACGTAGATCGACCGGTAAATTGAGAGCTTTGCCTTCCGGCTCAGCTCCTTCTTCACCACAACGGATCGATACAGCGTCCGCATTACTGAAGACGCCGCACCGATCCGCCTGTCGATCTCACCATCCACTCTTCCCTCACTCGTGAACAAGACTCCGAGGTACTTGAACTCCTCCACTTGGGGCAGGGTCTCCTCCGCAGCCCGGAGATGGCACTCCACCCTTTTCCGGGCGAGAACCATGGATTCGGACTTGGAGGTGCTGATTCGAACCGATCCAGCGAGAGCTGAAGATCCTGGCCAGATGAAGCCATCAGGACCACATCATCTGCAAAAAGCAGAGACCTAATCCTGCAGCCACCAAAACAGATCCCCTCAACGCCCTGACTGCGCCTAGAAATTCTGTCCATAAAAGTTCTGAACAGAATGGGTGACAAAGGGCAGCCTTGGCGGAGTCCAACCCTCACTGGAAACGTGTCCGACTTACTGCCGGCAATGCAGACCAAACTCTGGCACTGATCATACAGGGAGCGGACCGCCACAATCAGACAGTCCGATACCCCGTACTCTCTGAGCACTCCCCACAGGACTTCCCGAGGGACACGGTCGAATGCCTTCTCCAAGTCCACAAAACACATGTAGACTGGTTGAGCAAACTCCCATGCACCCTCAAGGACCCTGCCGAGAGTATAGAGCTGGTCCACAGTTCCACGACCAGGACGAAAACCACACCGTTCCTCCTGAATCCGAGGTTCGACTATCCGGCGTAGCCTCCTCTCCAGTACACCTGAATAGACCTTACCGGGAAGGCTGAGGAGTGTGATCCCACGATAGTTAGAACACACCCTCCGGTTCCCCTTCTTAAAGAGAGGAACCACCACCCCGGTCTGCCAATCCAGAGGTACCGCCCCCGATGTCCACGCGATGCTGCAGAGTCTTGTCAACCAAGACAGCCCCACAGCATCCAGAGCCTTAAGAAACTCCGGGCGGATCTCATCCACCCCTGGGGCCTTGCCACCGAGGAGCTTTTTAACTACCTCAGCAACCTCAGCCCCAGAAATAGGAGAGCCCAGCACAGATTCCCCAGGCACTGCTTCCTCATAGGGAGACGTGTTGGTGGGATTGAGGAGGTCTTCGAAGTATTCCCTCCACCGATCCACAACGTCCGCAGTCGAGGTCAGCAGAACACCATCCTCACCATACACGGTGTTGATAGTGCACTGCTTCCCCTTCCTGAGGCGCCGGATGGTGGTCCAGAATCGCTTCGAAGCCGTCCGGAAGTCGTTTTCCACGGCTTCCCCGAACTCCTCCCATGTCCGAGTTTTTGACTCCGCGACCGCCGAAGCCGCACACCGCTTGGCCTGTCGGTACCTGTCCGCTGCCTCAGGAGTCCTATGAGCCAAAAGAACCCGATAGGACTCCTTCTTCAGGATGGATTGGAAAACTTCATAGAGAAACACAAATGACTTTCTGAATGCCAGTATGGATTTCGGGCTAAAAGATCAACTTCACTAGCATTAGTTGACAAAATTAAGTTAAGTTAAAGTACCAATGATTGTCACACACACACTAGGTGTGGTGAAATTGGTTCTCTGCATTTGACCCATCCCCTTGTTCACCCCCTGGGAGGTGAGGGGAGCAATGAGCAGCAGCGGTGGCCACACCCGGGAATCATTTTTGGTGATTTAACCCCCAATTCCACCCCTTGATGCTGAGTGCCAAGCAAGGAGGTAATGGCTCCCATTTTTATAGTCTTTGGTATGACTCGGCTGGGGTTTGAACTCACAACCTACCCATCTTAGGGCGGACACTCTAACCACTAGGCCACTGAGTAGGTGATTGAGGAGTAATTGAGGAAATTACCAATTGTTTAGAACCAAAATAATTTGCAATAAGAGTATTCATTGATTTAAAAAAAAAACATTTGACACGATTAATCATAACATTCTAATAAACAAAGGGTATGGAATCAGGGGAGTGACTTACAAGTGGGTAGAAACTTATTTGACCAGCAGGCGTCAGTTTGTGAAGTTAAATGACAGTTGCTCTTCATGTCTTCATATTCCATATGGTGTTCCGCAGGGATCAGTTTTGGGTCCAAAGTTTTTTTTAATTTGATATATTAAATATTTATTTTTTTATTAAATATTAAATATTTAAATTCTCCTGAGGGAACTCTCCCGAAGGAATCAATAAAGTACTATCTATCTATAGTATTGATCTGTGTAATGTCTCAAAATACTGAAAGCTGGTCTTATTTGCAGATGATGTGAATGTATTTTTTTCTGATAGTAACTTGAATAGACTTATTGATACAATAATGAAAATGCAAATATTGTTCAAAAGGAACAAGTTGTCTCTAAGTTTAAGTAAAACAAATATAGTTCTATTTAGAAATAAGAAGATAAATACACAAATAAAAATGATGATTGGCGGGATTAACATTGAGCGAGTTGAGCAAAGTAAATTTCTCAGTGTACTAATTGATGAAAAATAAATTGGAAAGCACATATTAAATATATTCATTTGAAATGATCAAGAAGCATTGGAGTGCTGGCAAAAGCACGACAAGAGCTAGATGGAGAATCCCTCCTGCAACTCTACCATTCACTCATTTATCCTTACTTAAGTTACTGTGCAGACGTTTGGGGAAATAATTATAAAAGCAACATACATCCCTTCACAAGCTTACAAGAACGGGCCCTTAGAGTGATCCATAATGTAGGGCTTCAAGGAGCACACAAATAGCTTCTTTTCAAGGTCAAAACTAGAGATGTCCGATAATGGCTTTTTTGCCGATATTCCGATATTGTCCAACTCTTAGTTACCGATTCCGATATCAACCGATACCGATATATACAGTCTTGGAATGAACACATTATTATGCCTAATTTTGTTGTGATGCCCCGCTGGATGCATTAAACAATGTAACAAGGTTTTCCAAAATAAATCAACTCAAGTTATGGAAAAAAAATGCCAACATGGCACTGCCATATTTATTATTGAAGTCACAAAGTGCATTATTTTTGTTTAACATGCCTCAAAACAGCAGCTTGGAATTTGGGACATGCTCTCCCTGAGAGAGCATGAGGAGATTAGGTTTGGTTGATATCAGCATACTTCAGTCATCAACAATTGCATCATCAGAGAAAAGGACATTGAAACAGTGTAGGTGTGACTTGGTAGGATATGTGCAGCCAGCAGTGGACATAGTGAGCTCAGAAAGCATAAGAACAGGTATATACATTTGATTATTTACAATCCGGGGAGGTGGGATGTGGTGGGGGGATGGGGTTAGTCTAGGGTTGTAGTTAACTGGAGGTGTTCTTTTAGTGCGGTTTTGAAGGAGGATAGAGATGCCCTTTCTTTTACACCTGTTTGGAGTGCATTCCATATTGATGTGGCATAGAAAGAGAATGAGTTAAGACCTTTGTTAGATGGGAATCTGGGTTTAACGTGGTTAGTGGAGCTCCCCCTGGTGTTGTGGTTATGGCGGTCATTTACGTTAAGGAAGTAGTTTGACATGTACTTCGGTATCAAGGAGGTGTAGCGGATTTTATAGACTAGGCTCAGTGCAAGTTGTTTTACTCTGTCCTCCACCCTGAGCCAGCCTACTTTGGAGAAGTGGGTAGGAGTGAGGTGGGATCTGGGGTGGAGGTCTAGAAGTAACCTGACTAGCTTGTACTGGGATGTTTGGAGTCTAGATTTGAGGGTTCTGGTTTCTGTTTATATTTATGATTCTGTTTACTTCAGCGCACCTTGTAACTGGAAGTTGGGGCGGCAAGCGATCGACTCAGTTTGGTGGTTCTGCCATGTTGGATCGCGTTAATAAACAGTACAGGCCAAAAGTTTGGACACACCTTCTCCTCATGCAATGCCTTTTTTTATTTTCATGACTATTTACATTGTAGATTGTTACTGAAGGCATCAAAACTATGAATGAACACATGTGGAGTTATGTACTTAACAAAAAAAGGTGAAATAACTGAAAACATATATTCTAGCTTCTTCAAAATAGCCACCCTTTGCTCTGATTACTGCTTTGCACACTCTTGGCATTCTCTCCATGAGCTTCAAGAGGTAGTGAAAATGGTTTTCCAACAGTCTGAATGCCAAGAGTGTGCAAAGCGGAAATACGACCACATCACACCACTTCTCAAATCCCTTCACTGGCTTCCTGTTCCACTCAGGCTTGAATACAAAGTCTCCCTACTAACCCACCAGTGCCTCCATGGTAATGCCCCCCTCTACCTCAAAGAACTGCTCACCCCCAAATCCTCCACACGACACCTCCGCTCCGGACAGGCTAACCTCTGAGGACAAAGCTACGAACAATGGGAGACGTGGCTTTCTGCTCCGCCGCTCCCAGTCTGTGGAACGCTCTCCCTGACCACATGAGGGCACCACAGACTGTAGATGCTTTAAAAAAAGGCTTAAAAAACCTTATTTTTTTTAAAAAGCCTTTTTTTAGATTTATGTGTGCTAGTTCTGGCTATTAGGCTGTTGTAGTTTTTATTTGTATTTATTTATTTGATTATTTTTTTATTTTTTTTAATACACTGAAGCACTTTGAGGTTGTTTGCTCAATGTAAAGTGCTTTTTTACAAATAAAATCTATTATTATTATTATTATTATTATAAAGCAGTAATCAGAGCAAAGGGTGGCTATTTTGAAGAAACCAGAATATAAAACATGTTTTCAGGTACATCCACATGTGTTCATTCATAGTTTTGATGTGACAATCTACAATGTAAGTAGTCATGAAAATAAAGAAAACCCTGTACTGTACACTCACAGCTGTTCACCGTAACCAACTTGAAATTGATCAGGATCATTGATCACAATCATATAATCGCCAAGCCTTAGTAGCGAGTTCAAGGAGAAACATTTCATGGATCGTGTCTGAGTTGAAGTGTTTTTGTGTTGGTTGTGTGCCACAGACACCCTTCAGCTGATTGGTCTTCCAGAAAGTGTTCCTGTTCAGCTACAAGTGGGGAGCTCCACTTTGAAGCAGGAGGATCCGCAGCCCCCCCACATTAAAGAGGAAGAGGAGGAACTCTGGATCACTCAGGAGGAAGCTGATTACACCAAGTTGCCACTGACTGTTGTCTCTGTGAATACGGAAGATGATGAAGAGAAACCACAAGCAGACCACCTCTTAGCTCCACTATCAGATAGTGAGGCTGAACACGAGGTTGAAGTAACTTTGAGCAGCGATACAGACTGTGAAAGTGATATGAGGACTCACACTGACAACAAACAGCCTGAATACTCTAAAGAGACAAAAGGTACAAAACGTTTTCTCTGCTCAGTTTGTGGTAAAAACTTTTCCTATAAGAGAGTTTTGACAGACCACATAAGGACTCACACTGGAGAAAAACCCTTTAGATGTCCATTTTGCGATAAAAGTTTTTCTCAAAAGTGCAATTTGACCCAACATATCAGAACACACACGAGAGAAAACACATTTAATTGTCCCCAATGTGCCAAAAGCTTCTTGCAAAAGGGCAATTTGACCGAACACATGAAAATACACAGCGGAGAAAAAACGTACAATTGTTCGGTTTGTGGTAAAAGATTTTGTCAAAAAAGAGTTCTGATCCAACACATGAGAACGCACACAAGAGAGAAACCATTTAATTGCTCGGTTTGCGACAAAAACTTTGCCCAGAAAAGAGTTTTGAGCCAACACATGAGAACACACACTGGGGAGAGACCATTTAACTGCTCAGTTTGTGACAAAAACTTTGCTCAAAAAAGAGCTTTGATCCAACACATGAGAACGCACACAGGAGAAAAACCATTTAAGTGTTCAGTTTGCGACAAAAGCTTCTCACAGAAAAGCACTTTGAGCAAACACAGCAGAACACACACAGGATAAATAAACATTTCATTGTGTGGGCTGCACAGTTGGAGCCAGACCAAGTTAGGAGTACTTTTTGAGGTTTTTGTTTCGCTCTCTTCTGCATGCCGCACAACTGTTTTTGTGGATGCAAATAGACGTCTGACTTGTCAGACAACTTCTCAGTAAAAATTGCTGCCGAGACCCTGAACTGAAGCATCGACGATCGGTGAAAAGACAGCCAATGACGCAGCAGGAAACTGTATCTACGTCACATATTATTGGATTGTTCATGTTGTTGCACACATTCTTTGCAATATGTTCATTGTGTCTTTTTTGCAATATGTTCATAGTGTTTTTGCAATATGTTCATTGTGTCTTTTTTGCAACTCTTCTATTTTCTTCAACTCTTATCTTAAAGGCCTACTAAAATGAGATTTTCTTATTTAAACGGGGATAGCAGATCCATTCTATGTGTCATACTTGATCATTTCGCGATATTGCCATATTTTTGCTGAAAGGATTTAGTAGAGAACATCGACGATAAAGTTCGCAACTTTTGGTCGCTGATAAAAAAAAAGCCTTGCCTGTACCGGAAGTAGCGTGACGTCACAGGTTGTGGAGCTCCTCACATCTGCACATTGTTTACAATCATGGCCACCAGCAGCGAGAGCGATTCGGACCGAGAAAGCGACGATTACCCCATTCATTTGAGCGAGGATGAAAGATTTGTGGATGAGGAAAGTGAGAGTGAAGGACTAGAGGGCAGTGGAAGCGATTCAGATAGGGAAGATGCTGTGAGAGGCGGGTGGGACATGATATTCAGCTGGGAATGACTAAAACAGTAAATAAACACAAGACATATATATACTCTATTAGCCACAACACAACCAGGCTTATATTTAATATGCCACAAATTAATCCGCATAACAAACACCTCTTCCCTCCCGTCCATATAACCCGCCAATACAAATCAAACACCCGCACAACACACTCAATCCCACAGCCCAAAGTACCGTTCACCTCCGCAAAAAGTTCATACAGCACATATATTTCCCCAAAGTCACGTACGTTACATGCACATAGCGGCACGCACGTACGGGCAAGCGATCAAATGTTTGGAAGCCGCAGCTGCGTACTCACAGTAGTCCTCCTGGTAAGAGTCTCTGTTGTCCCAGTTCTCTACGTCTTTGTCTTGCTGCAGCCGGCCGCTAATACACCGCTTCCCACCTACAGCTTTCTTCTTTGCTGTCTCCATTGTTCATTAAACAAATTGCAAAAGATTCACCAACACAGATGTCCAGAATACTGTGGAATTTTGCGATGAAAACAGACGACTTAATAGCTGGCCACAATGCTGTCCCTAAATGTCCGCTACAATCCGTGACGTCACGCGCAAACGTCATCATACCGAGACGTTTTCAGCAGGATATTTCACGGAAAATTTAAAATTGCACTTTACTAATCTAACCTGGCCGTATTGGCATGTGTTGCAATGTTAAGATTTCATCATTGATGTATAAACTATCAGACTGTGTGGTCGGTAGTAGTGGCTTTCAGTAGGCCTTTAAGCAGTCATCAATACCGCCGCAGGACAGCGGCAGTATTACAGTATTTCTTTTTATTGGGACTTCTTTAGCTTTTGGATGAAATTGGATGTTTTGGATAACTTGGTTGGATTTGTTTTCTTTTGATCTAAAGAGAATAATTATGAAGTGAGTTTAGATTTTACCTCTAAGGGGGGAAAAAAAGTACAACACTAGTAAATAATTCCCAAATTTTAGACTTTTAACGTTTATAACGTTTCCTTTTACGTAAAACTCGGGAAGGTCAGGGTTCTGAACATATGATATCTGTGCTTATAATATTTTAAGGAATAAATATCGTTCTTTGTAAAAAAATATTTGTGTCTGCTTGCAATTATTATTAGTAGTGAAATCTAGAATAACTTACTGTTATCTATGAAACATTTTAATGATCATTTCTAGGTTGTCTTTTACAAGTATGCCAAATGTAGTATAAGATGTAGCCAGTGAATGGGCACTCAAAGCTAATCTACTGATAATAGATCATTCATATTTCATACAACAAACATTATAAAAGCAACAGCTATATGTTTGCCATAAAAATAAAGAGTAGGGGACAGTGAGTGACTTTTGGCGCATGCGCAAACAGGCGGAGTGTTTTTTACCCCAACAATCTTTATTTCTACAATAAACTTTCTTTTTTTTTACAATCTGAACATAAAACTAACATAAACCATTAATCAAGATATTGAAATTAAACTAAGAAAACAGGAAAAGTGAGAAGAACACTTGAATAATGAAACCAAAAGCTAATTAAGGCATCATACTACACATTACTTATTCATTTTATTTGATAGTAATCATTTTAAATGTCAGTTAGAATGTGCGACGTTTCCATGACCATTTTCTTTTACTCTGTCATTGTTAGTGAGTTATATCCATTTTTTTAAATTTCAGAATAAAACAAAAATGTTGGTTTGCATGACTGCTCTGGATTTGTGAATATTGAGTTTTTCCTAGTCGACGTTAAATTGTACTGCATTCTCTGAGTCTTTATCAAAGCTGTATTGTAAAAACAAAACCTGTTCTTCGTCGTAATCAAAATGTTTATTATAGATTGTGGAGGGAGGTGTGGCCAGCGCTGCCTGCAGGAGCAAAGGTCACCGCCTCTGTCTATGGTGTTGAGGGTAGAGCACCATCAGATAGGGGCGGGGCAAGTGCCGACGGCGAGACACAGCTGACAGGTGATTAGATTTCCCAAGTGGTACAAATTAATCTCATCATCTGTTGTCTTTAACAGTAAGCGGCCGGGAGCAGGCGAGGAGAGAGGTTACGGAGGTGACTGAAAAGTCACGTCCTGCTGGTGAAACTTTGAGAAATGCTGTGTACATTAAAACCTTGCTAAAAACTGCACGCTTGGCACCTGTGCCGTGTCTAACATTGGAACTGCTCGGAAGCAACTTCTACATAGATATTCAACAACAACAGAACGTTAAGTCCATAGTATTTGGGAGATGGACCATTAAAAAAACCAAATGGTTAATCGACTATTTTTCGAGCCTTGTGGGGAAACATCCTGAATTAATTTGGATAGAAGTAGAATTTGTGGATGATTTTGTCGTTCTTTCATTTCATTTGGGATGAAATGGGAATTATATTTATATAGCGCTTTTTCTCTAGTGACTCAAAGCGCTTTACATCAATCAATCAATGTTTACTTATATAGCCCTAAATCACCAGTGTCTCAAAGGGCTGCACAAGCCAAAACGACATCCTCGGTTCAGATCCCACATCAGGGATAGGAAAAACTCACAACCCAATGGGATGTCAATGTGAATGACTATGAGAAACCTTGGAGAGGACCGCAGATGTGGGTGACCCCCCTGCCCCTCTAGGGGAGACCAGATGTGATGGACGTCGAGTGGGTCTAGCATTATATTGTGAAAGTCCAGTCCATAGTGGATCTAACATAATAGTGAGAGTCCAGTCCATAGTGGATCTAACATAATAGTGTGAGAGTCCAGTCCATAGTGGATCTAACATAATAGTGAGAGAGTCCAGTCCATAGTGGATCTAACATAATAGTGTGAGAGTCCAGTCCATAGTGGATCTAACATAATAGTGAGAGAGTCCAGTCCATAGTGGATCTAACATAATAGTGTGAGAGTCCAGTCCATAGTGGATCTAACATAATAGTGTGAGAGTCCAGTCCATAGTGGATCTAACATAATAATGTGAGAGTCCAGTCCATAGTGGATCTAACATAATAGTGTGAGAGTCCAGTCCATAGTGGATCTAACATAATAGTGTGAGAGTCCAGTCCATAGTAGATCTAACATAATATTGTGAGAGTCCAGTCCATAGTGGATCTAACATAATAGTGTGAGAGTCCAGTCCATAGTGGATCTAACATAATAGTGAGAGTCCAGTCCATAGTGGATCTAACATAATAGTGAGAGTCCAGTCCATTGTGGATCTAACATAATAGTGTGAGAGTCCAGTCCATAGTGGATCTAACATAATAGTGTGAGAGTCCAGTCCATAGTGGATCTAACATAATAGTGTGAGAGTCCAGTCCATAGTGGATCTAACATAATAGTGAGAGTCCAGTCCATAGTGGATCTAACATAATAGTGTGAGAGTCCAGTCCATAGTGGATCTAACATAATAGTGAGAGTCCAGTCCATAGTGGATCTAACATAATAGTGAGAGTCCAGTCCATAGTGGATCTAACATAATAGTGTGAAAGTCCAGTCCATAGTGGATCTAACTTAATAGTGTGAGTCCAGTCCACAGTGGATCTAACATAATAGTGTGAAAGTCCAGTCCATAGTGGATCTAACATAATAGTGAGAGTCCAGTCCATAGTGGATCTAACATAATAGTGAGAGTCCAGTCCATAGTGGGTCTAACACAGACCTGGGCATTCTGCGGCCCGCGGGCCGCATCCGGCCCTTTGTGTGTCCCTGTCCGGCCCGCGTGAGGCCAATTATAAATTACAAAATACATTTAAAAAAGTATCTATGTCGAGTGTGCAATACAACGGTGCTGCTTTTGTTTTGAAAATCGTTATTTGTATTGCTTCCGTGTGGACGCATGCGTGTGCGTGATTGTGAGTGAATGTGAACAGCTGCAATCATTAATTACAAAATAAAGTTGAAAAAACATCTATGTCGTGCGCGCAACACAACTGTGCTGCTTTTATTTTGAAAAGTATTATTTATGGGCGTGTGTCCGTGTGTAACCTGCGAGTGAAGGTGCACATGCAGCGACAAGTGATGCACGGTTTACACCCGAGACGCTAAAAAGAGAAAAGTTGATGAGGAATGGCGTGTTTTCAACAAGACATGGACTGCCAAGCAACGTTCCCTCTAAGGTGCGCGCCTGCGCAATTGCGCACTGCTCAAGCGTCCTCTGCGCACAGCAAATATATGCCGCGCACCAAATCAAATCCCATCTGAATTCTAAACAAAATAAACACATTTATTCTGTGTAATTTTGCAATGCAACTCTGAGTGACAGTGACAACAAGCGGCCCTAGCGGTGTTCGTCAACACCGTTCAATTGAACACCGTTCAATTATTGTAACGTCTATCGAGATGCTTCGAGGACAGGAATTATATCGATAACTTTATTGAGCAAAGCTGTTTATATTCGGACATAACCACACCAAAAACATGAGTAAAACACTTCTATCTCGAAAAACTAGTCATTTTCTGCCGTACAAACCAGGCCAAAAGCAACTTGTCATCTGTCACCAACACGCATAGCACTAAACCACTGGTGCGTTTATGGCCACACAAAAAGTCGGACAACTCAAACACCACACAAAGTTACACTATGACTCCTCAGTCATACGTGTGCTTATTTTACTGTCATTTATTATTAATGTTAATTTATTTATATTAGTCATGGAATGCTGTTACACACACTATGTTGAAGTATTACTATTATTATTAATTATTATTATTATTATTATTTATCTTACGGTATATATAAAAAAAAATATTGAGCACAATTTAATTGAAATATTGTCGATGTGGCCCTCCAGCAGTGCTCGGGTTGCTCATGCGGCCCCCGGTAAAAATTAATTGCCCACCCCTGGTCTAACATAATAGTGAGAGTCCAGTCCATAGTGGATCTAACATAATATTGTGAAAGTCCAGTCCAAAGTGGATCTAACATAATAGTGAGAGTCCAGTCCATAATGGGTCTAACATAATAGTGAGAATCCAGTCCATAGTGGATCTAACATAATAGTGTGAGAGTCCAGTCCATAGTGGATCTAACATAATAGTGAGAGTCCAGTCCATAGTGGATCTAACATAATAGTGAGAGTCCAGTCCATAGTGGATCTAACATAATAGTGTGAGAGTCCAGTCCATAGTGGATCTAACATAATAGTGAGAGTCCAGTCCATAGTAATAGTGTGAGAGTCCAGTCCATAGTGGCTCTAACATAATAGTGAGAGTCCAGTCCATAGTGGATCTAACATAATAGTGTGAGAGTCCAGTCCATAGTGGCTCTAACATAATAGTGAGAGTCCAGTCCATAGTGGATCTAACATAATAGTGTGAGAGTCCAGTCCATAGTGGATCTAACATAATAGTGAGAGTCCAGTCCATAGTGGATCTAACATAATAGTGTGAGAGTCCAGTCCATATTGGATCTAACATAATAGTGTGAGAGTCCAGTCCATAGTGGATCTAACATAATAGTGTGAGAGTCCAGTCCATAGTGGATCTAACATAATAGTGAGAGTCCAGTCCATAGTGGATCTAACATAATAGTGAGAGAGTCCAGTCCATAGTGGATCTAACATAATAGTGAGAGAGTCCAGTCCATAGTGGATCTAACATAATAGTGTGAGAGTCCAGTCCATAGTGGATCTAACATAATAATGTGAGAGTCCAGTCCATAGTGGATCTAACATAATAGTGAGAGTCCAGTCCATAGTGGATCTAACATAATAGTGAGAGAGTCCAGTCCATAGTGGATCTAACATAATAGTGAGAGAGTCCAGTCCATAGTGGATCTAACATAATAGTGAGAGAGTCCAGTCCATAGTGGATCTAACATAATAGTGAGAGAGTCCAGTCCATAGTGGATCTAACATAATAGTGTGAGAGTCCAGTCCATAGTGGATCTAACATAATAATGTGAGAGTCCAGTCCATAGTGGATCTAACATAATAGTGAGAGTCCAGTCCATAGTGGATCTAACATAATAATGTGAGAGTCCAGTCCATAGTGGATCTAACATAATAATGTGAGAGTCCAGTCCATAGTGGATCTAACATAATAGTGAGAGTCCAGTCCATAGTGGATCTAACATAATAGTGAGAGAGTCCAGTCCATAGTGGATCTAACATAATAGTGAGAGTCCAGTCCATAGTGGATCTAACATAATAGTGAGAGAGTCCAGTCCATAGTGGATCTAACATAATAGTGAGAGAGTCCAGTCCATAGTGGATTTAACATAATAGTGAGAGTCCAGTCCATAGAGGATCTAACATAATAGTGAGAGAGTCCAGTCCATAGTGGATCTAACATAATAGTGAGAGAGTCCAGTCCATAGTGGATCTAACATAATCGTGAGAGTCCATTCCATAGAGGATCTAACATAATAGTGAGAGAGTCCAGTCCATAGTGGATCTAACATAATAGTGAGAGTCCAGTCCATAGTGGATCTAACATAATAGTGAGAGAGTCCAGTCCATAGTGGATCTAACATAATAGTGAGAGAGTCCAGTCCATAGTGGATCTAACATAATAGTGAGAGTCCAGTCCATAGAGGATCTAACATAATAGTGAGAGAGTCCAGTCCATAGTGGATCTAACATAATAGTGAGAGTCCAGTCCATAGTGGATCTAACATAATAGTGAGAGAGTCCAGTCCATAGTGGATCTAACATAATAGTGAGAGAGTCCAGTCCATAGTGGATCTAACATAATAGTGAGAGTCCAGTCCATAGTGGATCTAACATAATAGTGTGAGAGTCCAGTCCATAGTGGATCTAACATAATAGTGTGAGAGTCCAGTCCATAGTGGATCTAACATAATAGTGTGAGAGTCCAGTCCATAGTGGATCTAACATAATAGTGAGAGTCCAGTCCATAGTAAATCTAACATAATAGTGTGAGAGTCCAGTCCATAGTGGATCTAACATAATGGTGAGAGTCCAGTCCATAGTAGATCTAACATAATAGTGAGAGTCCAGTCCATAGTGGATCTAACATAATAGTGAGAGTCCAGTCCATAGTGGATCTAACATAATAGATAGTGAAACCCAATATCTAAGTTACATTTAAAGCAGTGTGGGTGGCACTAAAGTGTCTTGCCCAAGGACACAACGGCAGTGACTAGGATGGAAGCGGGGATCGAACCTGGAACCCTCAAGTTGCCAGCCGAGCGATACCGCCCCAATATGTGCAATGCCTAGTGGAAATAATAATACAACAATAATATGAATATAAGGGAAGGTGTTTCATCAGAACACAACACGGTTTTTAGGGGGGAAAAGGACATTTTGAAGAAAAAAAAACTTGCTGCTAGGAAAGAAACGGAAGTGGCTTACTTTTCACGCATGCGCAAAGAGACCCGGCAGCTCGAAGTCAAGATGGCGGACTAAGCGGCGGTGCTTTTCCACAGAACTTTGATATTGACCTTCTCACAGCAAACACACGAACACATACCTCATACATTCCTCTTTTCTCTAGCCCGCCAAACCCAAGTTGAAGTTTGGAGCGACGGAGACTTTTCTGCAGTGAAGACGTGAGAGCACATGGACGACTACTGCTATGCTAAGATGGCGACGTCATGTAAAAGAGAAAGTGAAAGAGAATCTTCCAGCAAATCACCAACGGAGATAAAGACGAAAAGTGCAGATAAAGGTGAGTGACTTGAATTTTCCAACTACGTCATTTTGGGAACTGTAAAGAGCGTTGATGAGAAATTAGCTGACTATGTTGAAGAATGTAAAGAAAGAGCCGCCATGATTGTTAGCTTGAAGAAGGCAGTGGAGTTCACATCAGAGGAGATGAAAGAATGCAAAAAGGTCACAATAATAGAATATATAATGGAATCTTTCTTCCACTCTTGGCATTCTCTCTTTGAGCCTAAAGAGGTAGTGAAAATGGTTTTCCAACAGTCTTGAAGGAGTTCCCACAGGCCTCCAATGTCAGGAGTGTGTAAAGCAGTAATCAGAGCAAAGGGGGGCTATTTTGAAGAAATAGAATAGAAAGTACTTTATTGATCCCTGGGGGAAATTCAGCACCACAGTTCGCTCACAATAAACACTTAGATATTTTTTACATGTGAATAGTATAAATACAGTCTATTATACAGCATTATTCACATGTAAATAATATAAATACAGTCTATTATACAGCATTATTCACATGTAAATAATATAAATACAGTCTATTATACAGCATTATTCACATGTGAATAATATAAATACAGTCTATTATACAGCATTATTCACATGTGAATAATATAAATACAGTCTATTATACAGCATTATTCACATGTGAATAATATAAATACAGTCTATTATATAGCATTATTCACATGTGAATAATATAAATACAGTCTATTATATAGCATTATTCACATGTGAATAATATAAATACAGTCTATTATACAGCATTATTCACATGTGAATAAAATAAATACAGTCTATTATACAGCATTATTCACGTGTGAATAATATAAATACAGTCTATTATACAGCCTTATTCACATGTGAATAATATAAATACAGTCTATTATACAGCATTATTCACATGTGAATAATATAAATACAGTCTATTATACAGCATTTTTCACATGCGAATAACATAAATACAGTCTATTATACAGCCTTATTCACATGTGAATAATATAAATACAGTCTATTATACAGCATTATTCACGTGTGAATAACATAAATACATTCTATTATACAGCATTATTCACGTGTGAATAATATAAATACAGTCTATTATACAGCATTATTCACATGTGAATAAAATAAATACAGTCTATTATACAGCATTATTCACGTGTGAATAATATAAATACAGTCTATTATACAGCATTATTCACATGTGAATAATATAAATACAGTCTATTATGCAGCATTATTCACGTGTGAATAATATAAATACAGTCTATTATACAGCCTTATTCACATGTAAATAATATAAATACAGTCTATTATACAGAATTATTCACATGTGAATAATATAAATACAGTCTATTATACAGCATTATTCACATGTGAATAATATAAATACAGTCTATTATACAGCATTATTCACAAGTGAATAATATAAATACAGTCTATTATACAGCATTATTCACATGTAAATAATGTAAATACAGTCTATTATACAACATTATTCACATGTGAATAATATAAATACAGTCTATTATACAGCATTATTCACATGTAAATAATATAAATACAGTCTATTATACAGCATTATTCACATGTAAATAATATAAATACAGTCTATTATACAGCATTATTCACATGTGAATAATATAAATACAGTCTATTATACAGCATTATTCACATGTGAATAATATAAATACAGTCTATTATACAGCATAATTCACATGTGAATAATATAAATACAGTCTATTATACAGCATTATTCACATGTGAATAATATAAATACAGTCTATTATACAGCATTATTCACATGTGAATAATATAAATACAGTCTATTATACAGCATTATTCACATGTGAATAATATAAATACAGTCTATTATACAGCATTATTCACATGTGAATAATATAAATACAGTCTATTATACAGCATTATTCACATGTGAATAATATAAATACAGTCTATTGTACAGCATTATTCACATGTGAATAATATAAATACAGTCTATTATACAACATTATTCACATGTGAATAATAATATAATATAAACTAGAATATAAAACATGTTTTCAGTTGTTACACCTTTTTTTGTTGAGTACATAACTCCACATGTGTTCATTCATAGTTTTGATGCCTTCAGTGACAATCTACAATGTAAATAGTCATTACAAAATAAAGAAAATGCATTGAATGAGAAGGTGTGTCCAAACTTTTGGCCTGTACTGTACACTCACAGCTGTTCACCGTAATCAACTTGAAATTGATCAGGATCATTGATCACAATCATATAATCGCCAAGTCTTAGTAGCGAGTTCAAGGAGAAACATTTCATGGATCGTGTCTGAGTTTAAGTGTTTTTGTGTTGGTTGTGTGCCACAGACGCCCTGCAGCTGATTGGTCTTCCAGAAGATGTTCCTGTTCAGCTACAAGTGGGGAGCTCCACTTTGAAGCAGGAGGATCCACAGCCCCCCCACATTAAAGAGGAAGAGGAGGAACTCTGCATCACTCAGGAGGGAGAGTGTCTTCTAGGACGAGAGGAAGCTGATCACACCAAGTTGCCACTGACTGTTGTCTCTGTGAAGACTGAAGATGATGAAGAGAAACCACAAGCAGACAACATCTTAGCTCCACCATCAGATAGGGAGTCTGAAGACGGGGTTGAAGTAACTTTGAGCAGCGATACAGACTGTGAAGGTGATATGAGGACTCACACTGACAACAAACAGCCTGAATACTCTAAAAAGACAAAACGTACAAAACGTTTTCTCTGCTCAGTTTGCGCTAAAAGCTTTTCTAAAAACAGCAATTTCTCCGTACACATGAGAACGCACACAGGGGAAAAGACATTTAATTGCTCAGTTTGTTCTAAAAGCTTCTCTCAAAAGAGCCATTTATCTGAACATTTGAAAACACACACGGGAGAAAAAAAATTTCATTGCTCAGTTTGTGGTAAAAACTTTTCCTATAAGAGAGTTTTGACAGACCACATAAGGACTCACACTGGAGAAAAACCCTTTATATGTCCATTTTGCGACAAAAGTTTTTCTCAAAAGAGCAATTTGACCCAACATATCAGAATACACACGGGAGAAAACACATTTAATTGTCCCCAATGTGCCAAAAGCTTCTCGCAAAAGGGCAATTTGACCGAACACATGAAAATACACAGCAGAGAAAAAACCTACAATTGTTCAGTTTGTGATAAAAACTTTTCTCAAAAGAGAGTTATGATCCAACACATGAGAACGCACACGGGAGAGAAACCATTTAATTGTTTAGTTTGCAATAAAAGCTTTTCTCAAAAAAGCACTTTGACCAAACACACCAGAACACACACAGGATAAAAAACAAAACATGAAATGTGCCTGCAAAGTTAAAACCAGACAAGTGATTGAGGAAGGGTTGGAGTACCGTATTTTCTGGACCATAGGGCGCACCGGATTATAAGGCGCACTGGCGATGAGCGGGTCTAGTCAGGTCTATGTGCGCCTTTTGTATGGAAAATGTATAAGGCGCATTAAAGGCCTACTGAAAGCCACTACTACCGACCACGCAGTCTGATAGTTTATATATCAATGATGAAATCTTAACATTGCAACACATGCCAATACGGCCGGGTTAACTTATAAAGTGACATTTTAAAATTCCCGGGAAATATCCGGCTGAAACATCGCGGTATGATGACGTATGCGCGTGACGAAGTCCGAGTAACGGAAGTTATGGTACCCCGTAGAATCCTATACAAAAAGCTCTGTTTTCATTTCATAATTCCACAGTATTCTGGACATCTTTTGCAATTTTTTTAATGAACAATGAAGGCTGCAAAGAAGACAGTTGTAGGTGGGATCAGTGTATTAGCAGCGGACTACAGCAACACAACCAGGAGGAATTTGTTGGAGCGCTAGCCGCGCTAGCCGCGCTAGCCGCCGACCTCACCTTGACTTCCTACGTCTCCGGGCCGCCAAACGCATCGGGTGAAGTCCTTCGTCCTTCTGCCGATCGCTGGAACGCAGGTGAGCACGGGTGTTGATGAGCAAATGAGGGCTGGCTGGCGTAGGTGGAGAGCTAATGTTTTTAGCATAGCTCTGTGCAGTCCGGTTGCTAAGTTAGCTTCAATGGCGTCGTTAGCACAGCATTGTTAACCTTCGCCAGCCTGGAAAGCATTAACCGTGTAGTTACATGTCCACGGTTTAATAGTATTGTTGATTTTCTATCTATCCTTCCAGTCAGGGGTTTATTTCTTTTGTTTCTATATGCAGTTAAAGCAAGATGCTATCACGTTAGCTTGTAGCTAAAGCATTTCGCCGATGTATTGTCGTGGAGATAAAAGGCACTGAATGTCCATTTCGCGTTCTCGACTCTCATTTTCAAGAGGATATAGTATCCCAGGTGGTTTAAAATACAAATCTGTGATTTACAATAGAAAAAGGAGAGTGTGGAATCCAATGAGCCAGCTTGTATCTAAGTTACGGTCAGAGCGAAAAAAGATACGTCCATCGCTGCCTCTCAAGTCCTTCACTGTAACGTTCCTCATCTACGAATCTTTCATCCTCGCTCAAATTAATGGGGTAATCATCACTTTCTCGCTCCGAATCTCTCTCGCTCCATTGTAAACAACGGGGAATTGTGAGGAATACTAGCTCCTGTGACGTCACGCTACTTCCGCTACAGGCAAGGCTTTTTTTTTATCAGCGAGCAAAAGTTGCGAACTTTATCGTCGATTTTCTCTACTAAATCCTTTCAGCAAAAATATGGCAATATCGCGAAATGATCAAGTATGACACATAGAATGGATCTGCTATTCCCGTTTAAATAAAAAAATATAATTTCAGTAGGCCTTTAATGGGGTCATATTATTATTGGTTTCTAAATGTAAAAGACTTCCTTGTGGTCTACATAACATGTCATGGTGGTTCTTTGCTCAAAATGTTGCATAGATGATGTTTTACACATCTTCAAGTCGCTTTCTGACAGTCGCTTCAGGATGCACCGTTTTGTGGGCGGTCTTATTTATGTGCCTCCACTTGGACAGCCTCTTCTCCCCGTCATCTTTGTTGTAGCGGTGTAGCGTGCAAGGACGGGAGTGGAAGAAGGGTCAAAATAGAATAGAAAGTACTTTATTGATCCCTGGGGGAACTTCAGCACCACAGTTCGCTCACAATAGACAATAAATACTATACAGCAATATTCACATGTGAATAATATAAATACAGTCTATTATACAGCATTATTCACATGTGAATAACATAAATACAGTCTATTATACAGCAATATTCACATGTGAATAACATAAATACAGTTTATTATACAGCATTATTCACATGTGAATAATATAAATACAGTCTATTATACAGCATTATTCACATGTGAATAATATAAAAACAGTCTATTATACAGCATTATTCACATGTGAATAATATAAATACAGTCTATTATACAGCATTATTCACATGTGAATAGTATAAATACAGTCTATTATACAGCATTATTCACATGTGAATAATATAAATACAGTCTATTATACAGCATTATTCACATGTGAATAACATAAATACAGTCTATTATACAGCATTATTCACATGTGAATAACATAAATACAGTTTATTATACAGCATTATTCACATGTGAATAATATAAAAACAGTCTATTATACAGCATTATTCACATGTGAATAATATAAATACAGTCTATTATACAGCATTATTCACATGTGAATAATATAAATACAGTCTATTATACAGCATTATTCACATGTGAATAATATAAATACAGTCTATTATACAGCATTATTCACATGTGAATAATATAAATACAGTCTATTATACAGCATTATTCACATGTGAATAACATAAATACAGTCTATTATATGGCATTATTCACATGTGAATAATATAAATACAGTCTATCATACAGCATTATTCACATGACCTGTCTCCGCTCGAGATGGTCTCCTGCTGGCCCCACTATGGACTAGACTCTCACTGTTATGTGGATCCACTAGGGACTGTACTTAGAGGGGGGGTTACCCACATATGCGGTCCCCTCCAAGGTTTCTCATAGTCATTCACATCGACGTCCCTTGTGTGGGCTCTGTTTCGAGGATGTCGTTGTGGCTTGTGCAGCCCTTTGAGACTTTTGTGATTTAGGGCTATATAAATAAACATTGATTGATTGATTGACTGACATGTGAATAATATAAATACAGTCTATTATACAGCATTATTCACATGTGAATAATATAAATACAGTCTATTATACAGCATTATTCACATGTGAATAACATAAATATATTATATATATACTCTACAAAAGATGGCGCTAACTGTTTTAATGACATTCAGACTTTACATCAATCAATAACGGAGCAGCATCTCCTCATTCGGAAACAACAAGACTGGAAATGTGTCCTGTGAAAAAACGTCCTACCGGAACACTCTAATAACTAAATTTCCTTGGGTAATGTAAACTCACTACACCGGTATGTTTTTAATGCCTCCATAGCAGGTCTACTGACAGATATAAGTGAGATATGTACGCTACTTTATATTAGAAATGGCAAAAGCGGAGGATGAATGTCCCATAACAAGAAGATAGAGGGGAAAAATGAAGCTTATCGACTTTTCAGGACTTATGCAGATCTCAAATACAGATCAGCAGGTACCAGAAGGTAAGAAAAGTTGGTTTTGCATAATATTGCAAAACGCCAGATAATATGGCTGCTAATGGGTGCCAGTTTGCGGTCCTTAAACACACACCATAGTAATACTTGTATCTCTGACTACGGTAGCCGTAATGCTCCGACAATCCATCAAGTGGTGTGGCTTCATAGCTTACCAAAATCGTACGAAAACATTTTGACAGGTTTTTGAGTGCCATGTGTAATGTTCTACATTCCCAATGGAACATTTAAAGTTTTTGTGTTGTTTACTGGCGTCATTATGCAGTCTACATGTATCTCTTATGTGTGACTGCCATCTACTGGTCACACTTATCCTTACACCATGTACCAAATAAAATAGCTTGGAGGTCGGTAAGCACAACCAGAATTATTCCGTACATTAGGCGCACCGGTTTATAAGGTGCACTGCCGATTTTGGAGAAAATGAAAGGAATTTAAGTGCGCCTTATAGTCCGAAAAATACGGTAGTTTTTTTCTCTCGCTCCCGTATGTAGTCTATAAAACTGTTTTTGTGGGTTCAAGTGAAAGTCTGACTGGCCCTAGCATACTCTGCCCCAGAATACTGTCTGGTCCAAGTCAGCCCATGTGCACCAGGTGGACCCCCAGCTCAACTCAACCATGGGCATATGAACTTGGACTTCATCCGTTCTTCCGGTCAGAAAAGCAATCTGCAAGAACATCCTTCCAGCCGACTTTAACCCCTAACAACTTGGACAAATGAATGGGAATCCAAGGAGGTCCCAAACAAACATCCGGTGTCAGACCCGTATACCGACCTAACAGGTCCCTGGCACCAACCCCCCAAGGAGACAACGCTCAATAGATTCTGGACTGGACATGAAGCCCACCTTGTGCTTGTGGAGAGACCAGACTAACAGCGACCAATCTGGCTATCCTTTCACTATGACAGAGCAGGAAGTTGTATACACGTCACATATTATTGGACTGATAAAGTTGTTGCACACATTCTTAGCAATAAAGATAGTTTTAATTGTGACTTTTTTGCGGCTCTTCTTTTTTTTACCTCTAAAGGCTTAGTGGCCACATGCGTGGACAGCACCTTTTAGCTCTTATTTCCAAAATTGTGTACACTACTGATTTGGGGTCTTATGGCCGCTTATGTGGACACTTATACTGCCATCTGGTGGTGTCAGAAGAGTATAACATACAATGGAATTTGGAAAAAAAAAAAGTAAAAATAAGAATTAAGCATGTCACTAAACAGGAAGTACACGTTTGTGTACTTATGGACTAAGTACATCATATCAAAAGATGATTCTTAGTTTTTATTCTAATTAGGGTCCAATAAGCCCAAGTAACAAAGAGAAATAAAAAAAAGCATGTAAACAAACAGCTTGGGCCTTAAGAGGTCAAACCAGTGGTTCTTAACCTGGGTTCGATCGAACCCTAGGGGTTCGGTGAGTCGGCCTCAGGGGTTCGGCGTAGCCTCCGCCGCTGAGGTCAAGACACACCCAACTCATCGTGTAAATAAAAACTTCTCCCTATCGGCGTATTATGGATACCCCCAAACAATTTTCCCTCTAATTTTCCATCTGATTTGCAGGTGTGTAATTTGTTGTGAGTTCATGCACTGTGTTTGTGTTGTTCTTTGAACAAGGTGATGTTCATGCACGGTTCATTTTGTGCACCAGTAAAAAAAAACATAACTTTGTCTTGAATTTGAAAAAAAAACAACATTTTATTATTCACTAAAGAAGGGTTCGGTGAATGCACATATGAAACTGGTGGGGTTCCGTACCTCCAACAAGGTTAAGAACCACTGGGTTAAAGTCTTATTTTAAGCAGTCTCCAATACCGCCACAAGGTAGCAGCAGTTTGACGTCATGAATACTTGAAGAGTTGTCAGTCAAATATTTCTTATTACTTCTCTGGCTTTTGGAAGAATTGGAATTTTCAAATGTTTGTTCGGATTCGATTTTCTTTTGATGTAAAATTAGACTTTGAACGTTCATAAGGAGCAATGTTGTGTCCATTTACCAAAAGCTTTATTTTAGTCAGTGTTATGAAAACAATATATCTGTACTTAAAATATTTTGAAATGATAACTGGTTTTTGTTTTTTTTTAGACACTCATAGGTTTGAAAATGATTAGCAGTGACATTTTAGAATGACCTACTTTTATTTGTTATCAACAAAATAAAAACATTATGATAATTGTTTTCATCATTTTTTATCTTTATATATTTCACCATAAATGATCATTTTTAGGTTGTTGTGTTTTGCAAATATAATAGTTGCTATAGTAAACGGGACATCTATATCCCTTTTTCTCACAGCCAAACTCTTATGTAGTCCGATTATAAATGATTCATATTTTGAATGAATGAATGAATGAATGATCTTTATTGTCATTGTGCATGTACAGGTACAGGTCCAACGAAATTTAGATTGCTTCCCTGAGGTGCTTTGCATTTTTTTAAAAAGAAGAAACCACACAATATACAAAAACAACACAATATACACAATATGCAATATACAATGTGGCCTAAGAGCACTCTAGGAGACAATGTAAAAGAAAACGAGAGAGTAAAAAGTATAAAGTGACTAGAGAGGAGTAATGCTGAATCCCAGTGTGCTAAGGGGGTGGGAGTCAGCATTTCCTACCTCCTATGCCAGGGGTAGGCAACCCGCGGCTCCGGAGCCGCATGCGGCTCCTTGACCACTCTGATGCGGCTCAGCTACATACATGCCCCCCCCCCCCCCCCCCCCCCGATTTTCCCAGGAGACTTATGGATCTCAGTGTCTCTCATAGATTACCCAAAGGGAAAAAATTATCCTATTTACATTCTAATTACTAAATAAAGGGCGTGCCCTAATTGCGCTGCAGTAATTGTCCTCTATAGCATTTACATACAGCGTGCCAGTCCAGCCACATGTTGCATGTTGTTATTACTTGCACACACAGGAGACAGCAAAGCATACTTACTCATCAGCCACACAGCTTACACTGACGGTAGCCGTATCAAACAACTTTAACATTGTTACGTTACAAATATGCGCCACACTGTGAACCCACACCAAAAAAGAATGAAAAACACATTTCTGGAGAACATCCCACCGTAACACAACATAAACACAACACAACCATTACCCAGAATCCCATGCAGCCCTAACTCTTCCGGTCTACATTATACACCCCCGCTACCACCAAATCCCCCCACACATCAACCCCCGCCCCCTCCTCTCCGTGCGTTGGTTGAGCGGAAGAGTTAGGGCTGCATGGGATTCTGGGTATTGGTACCGTCAGTGTAAGATGTGTGGCTGCTGAGGTAGTACGCCTTGCTGTCACTTACGTGAGCAAGCTGAAAATGCATTCTACGTGTGGTCGAGCAGGTACACTGTTAGGGCAGACTGTAGAGGGCGTCAAATGCAGTGTCATCACGCTCTGATATTCGGGAGTCTCCCGGGAAAAATGAGAGGGTTGGCTAGTATGACGCTATCAAGTGCCACTCATTCAAAACTCGGGGGCTGCACTAACATCAAATTTCCACATTAAAGTGCGTGCTGGTGCGTGTGTCGGAGACCCCTGGTTAACATAGCACAAAGCATTTAAGCTTTGTATGCGGTGTTTTTCATTTTAAAAAAATTTTTGTGGCTCCCATTACTTTCTTTAATTTGTGAAACTTGCCAAAATGGCTCTTTGAGTGGTAAAGGTTGCCGACCCCTGTCCTATGCTGTGCAGGCTTTTTATTGTGGATTAATTGTGTGAATAAATATGATAAATATTGTCCAGTTGGTATGTAATCGCTGATTGCACAGTCCTGGATCGTGATTGACCGGTGGCTTCCTCATGTTGCACGTGAGGGAGTTTTTGTTTTTTGTTTGTTTTTTACAATTTAGCTGCGTTTAGTGCAGTTATGGCCCGGGGGTAGAAACTGTTCCTGAGTCTATTTGTGCGGGTTCGCATGGTTCTGAAACGTCTGCCGGAAGGCAGCCGATCGAAGTGGCTGTTGCCGGGGTGGGATGGGTCCTTGAGTATGTTGGCTGCCTTCTTCAGGCAGCGGGAGTTATACAGTTCTTCCAGGGAGGGGAGGGGGCACCCGATGGATTTTTTGGGCCGAGTTGACGACCCTCTGGAGAGCTTTCCTCTCTGCTGCTGTGCAGCTGCAGAACCATACGCAGATGCAGTATGTGAGGATGCTCTCCACAGAACAGCGGTAGAAGGACACCAGCAGATCCTGTCTCAGGTGGAGATTCCTGAGTACTCTCAAGAAGTAGATCAGCCTCTGCTGTGCCCTCTTGACGATGGCCGTGGTGTTGGTCCTCCAGGACAGGTCCTCATCCAGGTGAACTCCCAGGAAGCGTAGGGATGAGACTCTTTCCACACAGCCCCCGTCGATGTACAGGGGCTGTATGGTAGTTTTTCTCCTCCTGCTGTCCAAGATCACTTCCTGGGTCTTGAGCTGGTTCAGCTTCAGGTTGTTCACCCTGCTCAACACTGCCAGCTGCTTCACCTCGTCCCGGTATGCCGTCTCGTCGACCCCAGAGATGCAGAGATATATCAGCATTACAAAAAGAACAGTTATGTCTATTTTCTGCTGGATCTACTCTCTATTTTATGCTGCAGCTGTTACATATACTGTAATATTGTACATGGCCAGTGTTATATATTGTATATATTATATACAAATATATAATATGATAAATCAGTATATATTATATACTGTGTATATAATATGCAAATATTACATAAATGTTATATTTTATATTGCTACTATGGTACATTTTTAGTCTACTTAATACCTGCATTATCCTTTCCAGCCTTACAC